>NC_084994.1:10179020-10214020 GCF_963854185.1 Sardina pilchardus
CACATCATGTATTCAGTATTGAAAGGAATACGCATAGGCCCTACCGCGGACAGGATATTCTGACGAAATGCTTATCCAGAAGAATGATGATCTGGTGGTCACAGATCCATAGCGTCTTTTTTGCTA
Source organism: Sardina pilchardus (assembly GCF_963854185.1). Taxonomy (NCBI): domain Eukaryota; kingdom Metazoa; phylum Chordata; class Actinopteri; order Clupeiformes; family Clupeidae; genus Sardina; species Sardina pilchardus. The sequence continues at coordinate 10,179,147 of NC_084994.1, forward strand.
AGTGCTGCTGAGCTGCAACAACTCAGTTTCTTCTGGAGGACTAAGAACAGACCCTCTGAGTCGTGCAAGCCACAACTTCAAGGACTTTTGCAAAGCCTGAACCCCTCTGAAAATTAGTAACTCAGCAATGCTAGGCCAGAAGAACATTTTGAAAAATAATCCCTTAAATTATGACTTCTGACAGGTTTTGTGGAAATAAATGGACAGATTGAAATACCATAACATAGCCATCAACATATTTAAGGCATATCTTAAAATTGGCACATGTTGCACGTTGTTACACTTTTGTGTAGCACCCTATCTGCACCGTGTGCTTACTGACGGAGTGTGTAGGCTACATTTTAACAGAAGTGTCTTCTCATATCAAACACTAACTCTGTGCACTTAACGGAAATGACAATTGGGTAATTTCACGTCATTTCAACCAGAGTGAACGCACTTGCGTCTCAAAAAAATCTACCATGTGTACCAATGTTACCCAGCAGACACTCTGTAAAATGTTTTTGTGCTAAGATCAATACTTTTCAAGTAACAGCCAGTTTTACGGGGGGAGGGGGGTGTCAAATTTGTTCTGCCTCTTTTTTTTGTCAAAGTTCACAAGCCCATTGCTCAAGAACTAAGATATGTAGATGGCTCAAATTTTGCAGGCTGGTGCATAAATAGGAATAGTATGCAGTAAAATCACCACGAGTAGTCTGGATGATCCTGCATGGTCATAGCAGTCCCTCAAAGTTTATCAAAATGTTTTTTGACTTCTTGGCTGGGCTCTGTTTAAGCTTATACAGAAGACATATTTTTACTCAACATAACTCAGTCCCACCAAGCATCGTCCATAGCACTGTACGGACTGTACAGCAGAGGTGGAAAAGTCCAGCTTCAGGATAGCCTGGGTGTTCCCATACTGCCTTGCGCAGTGATTTCTTTCACGCTGCTAAGGCAGTCTGGAAACTAACGCCCACATTTTAGCCTGATGTTGGCGACCAATCACAGAACAGGGGAGAAAGCAAGACCATGATGAGCTATGCACAGACGCATTTGATAGACATCCGTGGCGCCCAATGAACGGATCTGGGCATTTTTTTAAAATACGAGAAAATGAACATCTGGTTGCCAGACCACGGGTGCTTCTCAAAGTCAAGGATTGCTCCTTCCAAGCCACTTTTTCAAGGACGTTACGTCATCAAATCTCGTCAAGCACGGTTCCAAAGTCAAGGATGCTTTCAAATTCTAGCAAGTACTGAGTCCTTCGTTCTGAGAATTTCGGAGAATTTTGGAGGATGCATCGATGGATCCTCGGAGTGAAGAAATAACCCACAATCCTTTGCGTATGAACAATTAGAAATTTTCTGACGGTGCGGTTTAAAAAAAAAGAGGGAGAGGGAGATGGAAAGTAGATGCAAAGAAGCAGTGCGTGTTAATGTAGGCTAAATATGAATTAAGTGTTTTGTTAATGCCATCGTATATTTGCTCAGGCATTTATACTGTATCAAGTTATTGTGCATATTCATCATAAATGCATATGTCAATGTGCATGAACAAGTTGTGATAGACTTGTTATTAATTTATCTCAGAACTTCGCCCAATACGAACTTTGTAGAAGTTTAACATTACCGTTGCTGTTGCCAATTACCGGTATAACTTTCCATTGACACTAATATAATTATAAACTACGGATTGTGATATGTGAAGACCAAGTCGAATGTGGAAATACTGTAGGCTACTCCAAAAAGTTTATTTAGAGGAAAGTGCAGCTGCAGTTGTCGGAACTCCTGTAAAAGCAGCACAATTTCCACGGTTCTAATTAAGCGCGCAGCCGGAACCGTGCACAATTGACGTGCACTTCCACACTCGCTAAGCTGTTCCATTGCATGTGATCTTGACGGCTGGAGAGGGTACTGGGAAGGTGTGTAGCCTTGTCTCTCTAGCACTCGACTTGAAAGAAAGCATTCTATCAAGGACAAGCTCTTGACTTTGAGAAATACCCAGCGTCTCATTTGAGAAGTGGTAGGTGCTAGCCAGGCTAGCTTCAGGAAGTAAAAGTCCTGCCCCATATCTGTCATCCCCTTGGGGATCAATAAAGTATCTATCTATCTATCTATCTATCCATTCCAACCAGCTGATTCTAATTAGCACAACTCCTCAGACAGGTAACAGCTAACTGATGAGATCACCTGTGTTAAGTGCACAGGTAGATCCAATACATGGTTGGACTTTCACTATCTGAAGCTGGACTTTTCCACCTCTACTGTACAGCCCGTTAGTGGGGAGAGAAGAGGATCCACTGGCTCTCGGTATCCAGTGTGTCTCCGTACCGCTCCACTGCACCCACATACACCGCCGGGAGAAGGAAGACACTCAGTCCACCCACCCAGCTGCACTCGACACTTCACACCAGGCAGGTGCATTAAGTCCAGCCTCCGTTCTGCACACGGACACCAGTCTGCTCTTCTGTGGGCAAAAACACGGCACTCAACTCATTCACTCCCAGGTGCCTGCCCACACATATAAAAGTCAGGAATTGTTGGTACTCTCCTGTATTAGGTGATGACTTGCGTTTTGCTCTCTCTCCTGCTGCGATGGCCCTTCCATGTTCGCGTAGTAGGCCGCTGCTTCCAAGTCCTCACCCCCAGGGGCCACAAATGCACTCTCACACACGAGGATACCCGGTGATGACCCACTCATGCCAGTAGTAAGAGACCGGAGTAGGCACTTCCCTTTAGTCGGCATGCGATCATGCTTTCGCTTTTCCCCACACCGATCTGTTGATGTTGTTGTTGTTGTTGTTGTTGTTGTTGTTGTGAGTAACGGGTAAGTGCAGTGCCGTAGTTGGATAAGAAATGCAAAAGATATTGATAAATGTATTGATAAAATAGGCATACAATGACTCTCCCACCATTCTACTGTAGCCACTCCCCCGTCTGCTTGTTTGTATGTTAACCGCATATCTGTCAAACCATCCATGGGATTCATTTCAGACTTGGCAGTTGTCTTGCTACAGATACCAGTAAGTGCAGTGTCAAGTTTGGCGTTGTTTGAATAAGAAATTAAAACAATATTGTTAAATGTTTTGGTATAAGAAGCACACATTGTTTCTCCGCTCTACTGTAGCCACTCCCCCTCTCACACATAGTGTGGGACCACAGACAGAGAGGATAGAAGTGGAGCTCAGTATCAATGCACAAAGAAAGAAGACATGCGTGACGCGTCACAGCTTGGAATTCGCCCACTACCAAATTGAAACACTGCAAAAAAAAAGCAAATCAAGAGTTGCAAACGTCCATGTTGAAAAATATATAGAGTTTCAGCACTGGTGACTGATGTGTCTGCTTCTTTGCATCTTTTAGGCTCTTTTTATTGCACAAACCTGCATCGTTTTGTCTTGTAAGGACTCTGTTCATATAGTACAAACCTTTTAATGACATTTTTAATCTGTTAAGAGGCAAAGAGGGCACATTTAGATGATGCCCCCATACCTAGCAGGACTCCAGACTAACCTTAGAACTACAACAGTGATAAAAGCTAAATGGGCACCTTGGCAAACATCCTAGACCTTTTCTCTCAAGACCAACAATCTGTATTTATTGTATGACAGGTGAGTGCCATGGCGAAGAACATTCTGGACCTGCTCTTCAGAACTCTGGATGAGTTGGAGGAGGCACAGCTGAAGCGGTTCAAGTCACACCTGTCTGACACTGAGGGGACCATGGAGGGGTTTGAGTCCATCCCCAAAGGATCGCTGGAGCACAGTGACGCTACAGATGTTGCCTCTAAGATGAAGGAGGCATATGGGGGGGAAGGCTCAGTGAAAATGACTCTGACCATCCTGAGGAAGATGAACCTCAACAACCTGGCAGACAAACTAGAAGAGAGGTAGACATACACAACTCACCAGTTGCAAGTTGCTCAGTGAAATTAAATGTCAAATCTTCCATGTGAGGAAGATTGTAATGTAAGACTGCAAGACATATTGTAGTGATATTTTATTTTTGAGGGCTTTTGAGATCTGGTGGTGATTTAGAGTTTGGATTTAGATTATGCCCTGTAACTCAGGCTGGAAACCTGCACATCTATCTCTCCTGCTTCCTGTCCACGTTTGCTGGGTCCAATCACAAACTGGCTTATCCACCAGGCACACCCAGGCACACCCGGTCTGATTGGTTGAGGGACTATGCAAGCATATGGAGTCATTGGAACTATGTCCATTGATCATGCCTCTTGTGCAGTAGAAATAAAGAGCAGACTCCCCAGACTAATACTCAATCTTAAAAGATTGAGTTTAAGATGGTAACAGACAGCCAGACTAGGGTTATTAATTATTCCTTTAAGGTAAAATGAATCCTTTAATTTTTCCAAAGGAGAAATTTGCTTTTTGCAACCCACTTTTCTCTCTCTCTCTCTCTCTCTCTCTCTCTCTGACACATACACACACACACACACACACACACACACACACACACACACACACACACACACACACACACACACACACACACACACACAGACACACAGACAGACACACCCTATGCATCATCAGTAAGACATGCAACAATACAAACTCCTGCTCCCCTGCACTACACCTGTTTGAGCACATGTGGAATAGCTACTGTGTACAGCCATTTATCACAGTAACACAATCTCGTCATCCTGGTCCTGCACTAATGCTAAAATACGAAATAAATAGATAAATAAATACAACAACAAAGATAACCTGTTCTGATTGGAAGCCACAGTTCCTAAGAATAGATATTGTCATTGTATAATGTATAAAAATTGTAGTCAGTAAAACAGCTCTAGTAGTTCTAAAGTGCCTTGTGCTATTGGGGTGGTGCTTATTGTGCAATCTAACAGCAGTGGGCAGGAAGGACCAGCGATGTCTCTCCTTTACACACAGGGTGTAGCAGCCTGCACTGAAACAGCTGCTCAGTATTGTCAGAGTGACATGCATTGGGTGACGCTCATCACCCAGCACAGATGTTAGCTTAGCCACCATCCTGCTCTCTCCCACTGTCTCTGTTGGGTCAAGCTAACATCCCAGAACAGCACTAGCCCTCTTAACAAGTTTGTTCAGTTTCATCCTGTCGGCAGTCGAGATACCGCTCCCCCAACATACTACCGCATAGAAAATGGCTGATGCCACCACTGAGTTGTAAAATGTTCTCAAAAGTGCCCACTAAACCCCAAACGATCCGAGTTGCCTCATCAGATACAGCCTGCTCATGCCCTTTTGGTAGAGTGCAGCCGTGGTGTTGGACCAGTCCAGCTTACTCTTCAGGTGAACATCCAGGTGTCACCCTCACCATCTCATTTCCCTGAATGCTCACTGGTGCTGATGGGGGATGACCTTTCCTATGGAAATCCACCACCAGTTCTTTGGTCTGGGCCGTATTGAGTTGGAGATGGTTCCTCAGGCACCAGTCCATAAAATACTGCATGAGATCTCTGTACTCAATGTCATCATACTCCTAGGCCTACTACACGTGACATCCCCCCTGCACACATGAGAGTTTGTGAGGGCTGTGCCACTCGTGCCGCTCATTTACTTTCCTAAATTATTGCAAATATAGACTTGGTTGGGATTTCCGAACAGTTAATGTTACTTTGTTGATATTTGGGAAACTGATCAAGTGCCACAACAGCAAATGAACCTCAGAAACAATATGCTACATTAAAGCATTAAAGCTCATGATATTCAGACTGGCCCAGAACGCACTCACTCACACACACACACACACACACACACACACACACACACACACACACACACACACACACACACAGACAAAGGTATTTCTCCAATACTTTTATGAACATTCTGTTGTACACATATACAGTATAAGTGATTTATTGAAATGCTTTTATAATGAATTTGCATTGTCTTCTTGTCATGTTTCTCCAGGGATGCTGCAATGTCATCAAAGCAAGATGGTAAGACTTTAATACATTCTACAGCTGTACCACATGTTTGTGTACTAGTCACTGAATTGTTATGAAACTTTTATTTTTACTTTTTGTTTGAGGGAGCACTTGTTCAATACTCAAATAAGAAAGATGGTTGACTTTTATAATGACAATCTACTAAAATGTGTGCAGCATATTTATGATGCACTAGTTATGTATAACTAAAATATAGCAAATAGTCATCATTATGGGTATAGATGATTTTTTTCCATGGAACATCACTCATCATAAATTAATACAGTTGCATAGTAACTAATACAAAGTAATTGTACAAAGTAGTCTACAGTAAATGTATACAGTTGTACAAAAACAGGTGTGAATTATTCTGGCTGAGTACAGTGGATTGATTTCTTATTATGTTTCTTTTTGACAGATGCAATTCTGCAGGTAGTCAAAGAAAAACACAAAAAGTGGATGAAAGAGAAGTTTGGTAAGATTTATGAGTGTACCGAGAGGGGAAGCAACAGAACACTCCTGAGTAAAGTCTACACAGAGCTCTACATCACAGAGGGAGAGAGTGAAGGAGTCAACACTCAACATGAGGTTCGCAGGATTGAAACGCTGTCAAAATCCCAAAAGGCAAAGAAAGACAAAATCGACTGTAATGACATCTTTAAGCATTCAGAGGAAGATGAGAAAATCCGAACTGTGATGACTACAGGCATTGCTGGCATCGGAAAATCTGTATGTGTGCAAAATTCCATCCTGGACTGGGCAGAAGGAAAGGCCCATCAAGATGTTGATTTCATATTTGCACTTCCGTTCCGACAGTTAAACTTGAAACAAATTAAGTCATACACTCTTCTCGAACTCCTCCTTGACTTTCATCGGGGACTGGATGGAAAAGTCATACATCCGGAAATGTTAGGAGAGTTCAAGATCATGTTCATCTTTGATGGTCTGGATGAGCGCAAACTCTCCCTGAGGAATGTGGAACAAGACATGGATGATCTCCAGGATACTGCATCAGTGGATGTGTTGATAGCCAACCTCATCACAGGTAATCTATTGCCTAATGCGCTTATTTGGATAACCTCCCGACCAGCAGCTGTCCAACGGATCCCTACTGAATACATAGACAGGTGGACAGAGGTACAAGGATTCAATGACCAACAGAAGGATGACTACTTCAAGAAGAGGATTACGAATCCAGAGGAAGCGGACACTGCCATCGCCCACATTAAAAGGTCTAAGACTCTCTACATCATGTGCCACATCCCTGTCTTCTGCTGGATCTTAGCCACTGTGCTTCTGAAAATGATCAATCTTACCAGTACAAGTGACTACCCTCAAACACTGACTGAGATCTATATCTATTTCCTGCTCACTGAGACACGTAGGAAGGGACAAAAATATGACAAAGGCTTTGAACGAGATGATAAAAAACGTCTGGAGTCCAACAAAAAGCCTATTTTGAAATTATCTAAACTAGCATATGGAGAACTGCTGAAGGGAAATATCTTGTTTAATGAAGACAGTTTGAGAGAATGTGGCATCAATGAAGAAGACATGACATTGTACTCTGGCATGTGCTCATGAGTTCTTCATGAGTGAGCTTGTTCTCGACCAACATAAAGTCTATTGCTTTGTGCATCTGAGCATTCAGGAGTTTCTGGCTGCATTGTTTGTGTTTCACTCCTTTGTTATTAGGGACACAGAAGCCCTGAGACAATTTACCTCACGAGAATCTGAGAAATGTCAGACTAAGGAGGACTCAACAGCCCCTTCCAACCTTTCCATGGCTGAGTTTTTCAGAACTGAAATAGACAAATCCATCCAGAAGGAAGATGGACATCTGGACCTTTTCCTTCGCTTTCTCTTAGGCATCTCACTTGAGTCCAACCAGAAACTCCTACAAGGCCTTCTGCCACACATAGAGAGAAGCTCAGACAACCATAAGAAAACAGCCCAGTACATCAGAAGAATTCTGAGTGAGGACAAAAAAGTCCCTGAAAGATGCATGAATCTGATCCTCTGTTTATCGGAGATAAAGGACAACACCCTTCATCAGGAGATTCAGCAGTACATAGACTATGGAGCAAATCTCTCACCTACCCAATGTTCACAACTGGCCTACATGCTTCTGGTGTCAGAGGAAACACTTAATGAGTTTGACCTGGCTAAGTACAAGACATCAAGTGAGGGTCGTGAGAGACTGCTTATAGTATTGAAGTCTTGTAGGAAAGCACGGTGAGTAAGAATAGCAGTTCTGTTATACATTTGAATCTGAATTATAATAAACTACAGAGCAACAAATCATCTACTTAATACTGGTGATGTCATATCTTGTTACATTTCGCAATAGTCACTCTGCCACATTTGTTATGCTACTACAGATTGGTTGGTTGTGATCTCAAAGAGGATTCCTGTAAGATCCTAGCATCTGCTCTTAAGTCAAACTCCCTGTTGAAAGAACTGGACCTGAGTTCTAATCCTCTGAGGGATTCTGGAGTGAGGTTGCTGTCTGTTGGGCTGAAGCATACTAACTGCAAACTGAAAACACTGAGGTTAGTGATGTGGTTACAATATGATGAGGTCAACAAATTGCTTAAACTGTAGGCTACTTAATATTGGCGTTGTCTTGGAGGGTATAGTGGTGATGTAACACCTAGTTACACTGACATGTGTGAGTCGCTCACTGCAATAAATAAGACTGACTACATGGAACATTACGTTTTTCCAGACCTGATACCCTTGTGACACAAAAAGGCGTATCATGCTACATGGTAGAGATACAATGTACACATCATTTGAATCAGGAGAACTAGCCCGTTATAATGGTATATATATTTACCTCCGCCAAGGTGATTATGTTCATCGGGGTTTGTTTGTTTGTCTGTTAGCAAGATGACTCAAAAAGTTATGGATGGATTTCGATGATTTTCAGGAAATATCTGAAATTACCCAAGGATTTGAATCTGAATGATAAATTAAAATGCAACAAAATAGCTACTTAATACTGGTAATGTAGTATCTTGTCTGCCATGTCTTATGTTACTGCAGATTGGCTGGTTGTGATCTACAAAAGGATTCCTGTGCGGTCCTAGCATCTGTGCTTCAGTCAGAAAACTCCCTGTTGAAAGAGCTGGACCTGAGTTCTAATCCTCTGGAGGATTCTGGAGTGAGGTTCCTGTCTGTTGGGCTGGAGCATACAAACTGCAAGCTGGAAGCAATGAGGTTAGTGATGTGGTTACAATATGATGAGGTCAACAAAATAGTTACAACTGTGGGCTACTATATACTGGCATTGTATTAGAGGACAATAGTGGTGATGTAATAGTTAACCTGAAATTTACATGACATAACACTATTTAGAATGGTTAGAATTGCTAAAGAGTAGAATATTTTCATTCCCCAATTTGACATATGACCCTTACATAGATATAATGGTCAAAAAAGACACTTAGCTAAATAGTGGATGTCTTATACTCTGAAGAGGCTAAATCAATTCAATCAATCAGAAAAGCTGAGGTACAGACTGGTGACTGCTTCTCTGTTCTTTAGTAGAATAAAGCACACAAAGAGACACTGGCACATGTGTTAGGTTTGCAAAAGAGGAAAAAAAATGTTTAATTTTACAACCCCAAATCAAAAAACGTTGGGACACCGTGTAAAATTCAAATGTAACAGGCAAAACTATACCCATTAAAGAATGTTAACAGTTCAGCATGTATTATTTTCAGTCTATTCAGGGGGCTAAATGGCTATGTGGTCATGTCGGTAGGTTTCAGTGAATGTTCACCTAATAAATTCCCAATCAAACCAACAGACTAGGATGGGAACTGGTGAAGTAGAGAATTTATTTACACTTCACCCTAGTTGAATGAAAAATAAACATGGAAAATAATAAACAAAACAACAACAACAAATAAATGCATAATAATAATCACAAAAGAGTATCAGTAACTCATCCAAGAGCTCAGTATTAACCTGTAATTATTCACCTGCTAATCACACTGGTGGAGTTTTAAAGAATAAAGTTTCAAACACTTTATAGTGTTACCTTAAGCTTATATTTTCTTTCAAATTGAATTCCTTAAGTTGCTCGCAAATTTCATATCGCATATTTAGCTGCAAAAAGAACATAAACAAGATATTAAATGTTGAAAATGAAAATGTTGACTATTGAGTTGTAAATAAGATGGTGTCTGTTGAGGGCAAAACATGAACAGTTTGTTATATCTTGCTTGTCCATCTGTAAAGTGTGTTTTTCATCACTGCTGCTCCAGATTCCCCAATCGTGATTATCACAAGTTTGAAAACGCTCCCTCCCCTTCAGCTAGGTAGCCAAGATGGTGTCTGTTTAGGGCAAAAAGTGTCCACCATTCCACATTCAGCCGTTATGAGAGTACCACCCAGGGACTAGCAGGCACTCATGGACTCAAATTAGGTATTGCAAGTACAGAAGTACGACATCTAAGACACAGCCCGTGTCTTATTTGCTCTGTTTAGATTACTTCAGGGTCACCAGACCAACCCCTACAGAAGGAGGTATCAGCACATGTGTATTTTGTCAACATGAAAGAACATGTGTAATGTTTTGGAGTTCAACTTCTGTCTCAGATTGTAATTTCCACAGCAAACAACAGACCTAAACATTGGTGATACCCTTTTTTACATTTAGTATCTAAACACCTTGCATAGTATTTTGTCATATAATGTTGTCATACTCTTTTGCAGACTTGCTAATTGTAATATCACACATAATTCCTGTGAGATTGTGGCTTCAGTTCTGCAGTCAACAAACTCCCTCATAAAGCTGGACTTGGGTTTAAATGACCTGGGGGATTCTGGAGTTGACCTTCTCTCTAAGGGATCTAGTCCCCTCTGCAATCTGCAGACATTAAGGTTGGTGCAGGCCATGCATATTCTGAATTAATTCTGTAATTGTTTGTGTACTTCATTTTTTTTGTTAATAATATGTGTGATATCATGAAAGGTTTTTATTTGAAGCAGGTGGGATGTAGAGCAGAGAAGAGTCTAAACGTGATGCCAAGCAAGCAGAAGTTTTATGTCACAGCAGTAGTCCAACGCAAAACATTCAATCCAATTAAAAAAGATTTAGTGGGTAGCACAGAAAATATACCTTCACAAAGTCCAGTTGTTTTGACCGTCAGCAAAAATTGACCAAAAAGTGTTTTTCTGAATGAAAATACATCAAATAAGCGGTGAGCCAAACGCTTTCAAAATAGCATTTTTAAACCAGCAATATTGCTCAAAACAGCACCAAACCTTATCAGGAGCTTGCTCTGGGTCCCTACACATAAAACGTTTATAACAGAAGACTGTTAAGAATGTAGATGTCGCCCCATCATAGTCGCAAAGTGACACATGTGCAACTCACATCTGCACCTGACTCACATCGGGTAGCAACATGCTCTCTGTCTCAGCTCCCTTTGTTCTCTGTCCCTCTGCGCCTGCTCATTTGCACCTGTCCGTGTGGTGCACTCTGGGACACGTAGTTCGGTTGGGGGCCATGTTGTCGTGGGATAGGCACTTCTGTACCACATGTCCACTTGTGATGCCACATACGCTATAGTGACAGTTCTACTTTTGAGCCTATTTGTGAGTCCTTAAATAACTCATCTGTGTCACATTAGTTTACAATGGAGCAATTTGGCTCATTTGAGAGTGGCGTTGGTAGCACATATGGTTCTGGCTGTCATTTGTTGTTTGCTGTTGGTTTATGGCTCTGCTGCAGACGAGTCCCACCCACTTTGTAATTGTTACATGCATTGTTACATGCTTTTGCCATGCAAAATGTCAGTGCTGTTTTAAAACTGTTAGTATATCTCCGAAGTTCATGTAAAATCCATTCCACGTCATTACAAATGCTACAATGGAACTACATCTCATTCTCAGGTTTTCATTACCTGTTCCTCACAGCAAACATGTGCTTGCGCATGAGGGTGCAGCAAATTAACTTCAGAAATAATATATCTATATATTCATACTGGCCCAAAATGTAAACGGCTCACTGGGAATCCTCCCTATAAGCTCCCAATTAGCCATTCCAGACCTGCATTCAAAACATTAAAGAAATCAATTCAACAGATATAACTGCATGCAAGATTGACCAGGTTATTAAAGGAACACTTCGCTGTTTTTTCATATTAAACTATGTTATTCCCTTTACTAAGATGAGTTGATACATACCTCTCACGTTTCAATGCGTGCACTCACTGGCTCTGGTGCGCGGTGTTACGGTGATAGCACTTAGCTAGCTCAGTTCATTCATTAGGATCCAAACAGAGATTAAGTTAGAAGCGACCAAACGCCTCCATGTTTTCCCTATTAAAATACAGTTATACGAGTAGTCACACGACCAAGTATGGTGAGACAAAATAAAACGTGATGCATTTCGAAGCAGGTAAGAGGGATAACTATATTGTGTGGCGCAGTAATATCCTCACTCCTGCACTTTCAGTTTCACTTTGGAGTGAGGATATTACTGCGCTGAGTCTAGTGCTCCCAATGTTATTCCGCCACACAATATAGTTATCACTCTTACCTGCTTAGAAATGCATCACGTTTTATTTTGTCTCACCATACTTGGTCGTGTGGCTACTCGTGTAACTGTATTTTAATAGGAAAAACATGCTCAATGAGCCAGATTTTATGTCCATTGTATGTCTATGGAGGAATATCTTACAGGTGAATGTGCTAAAATGTTGAACTCCTAGATATCCTTAGAACTAGTATGTAAATGAGCCATTATCTAATGAAATGTACAATTATTTGCTTAGCCTACATTATACAGCTACTTTAACAGATTTTTCTTTTGTTTTTAATTTTTTTTTGTCACAAATTAGAGTGAGAGACGTTAGCCTGTAGTTTAGATGTTATGAAATAGATAAGCTACAGGCAGGGGTGTAGTGGTCTATGCTCTATCATGTTTTTTTTTTTTTTTTTTTTTTTTAAAAAGGCATGCAGAACATGTTTGATGATGGTGGAGGTTATTATCCAATGTTTATAACAATACCAGTGGATTAAATGGTTCCAGTGTTGATGAGTATACATATTGTGAATGCAGATAATACAGTGTGATTTTTGAATATTAAAAGTTGGTGAATAAACTCTTTTGCGAGGTGGATAAACTGTGTTTATTTGCGTTTAGTCTCCACTACAATACTGGCTATAGGCCCACGTTTTTAAAATATAAGCTCTTAAAAGATTGATCTTAGTATTGTGATAGCCAGACTATGTACTGTCGTTACAGGGGAATAATCTGTCTTGATTATGTTGATTTAGTGGTGCAGTGTTCAAACAATAGCCCTTTAATTTGATCTTTTCTCATGTTGTTATGCAGACTTGCTGCATGCAAACTCTCAGAGAAGTCATGTGGAATTGTGGCTACTGTTCTACAGTCACCAAACTCCCTGATAGAGCTGGACCTGAGTCACAATGTCCTGAGAGATTCTGGAGTTCAGCTTCTCTCTGAGGGACTGTCTAGTCCCCACTGCAAACTGCAGACATTAAGGTTGGTGTAAGGCCATTTTTGACATACTTTTTGTATTTGTTTGTTTCCTTAATTGTTGTTAGCTATAGTGACAGTGAAACATGCAAGTCGTTTAGCCCTTCAGCATTAACTCTTGCTTAACACAACATTTAGCTTTTGCAGAATTGATATTACAGATAAACCTCATCCGTTTTTACAAATAAGCCGATACAAGTCAACAAGGCCAATATTGGTTGATGATCATGTGAGGCCAATATTCATTGCACCCCTACAATTTAGCTACATCATACCTTGGACTACATCAAAGTAAAATCTTTCAGGTGTGCGTGCCTGCGTGCGTGCATGTGTGTATAGTGTGTGTGTGTGGGTTTGACCATAGTGATACACAGTGATTTTTGCACTGTTGTTGAAATGTCTCTAGATTGTTATTTATTCATCAGGGCACTGTGTATACTATATATTCCATTAATTCATGTTTTGTTGTGTTCTTATGCAGGCTTGCTGATTGTAAGCTCACAGATAAATTATGTGAGATTGCTGCTTCAATTCTACAGTCACCAAACTCCCTGCTACAGCTGAACTTCAGTAACAATGACCTGGGGGATTCTGGAGTCCAGCTTCTCTCTAAGGGACTGTTGAGTTCCAATAGCATGCAGATATTATGGTTGGAATAAGCACTTATGTGTTTCCTGATATTTTTTATTTTATTGTTTAATTAGGCAAATATTGGCTGATACCGTTAGGACAATATGTCATTCATCCCTTCAAGTCATCCACTTAACACATTACACTAGCCTACATCTTATTAAAACCTTTTAGATCTGTGCGTGTGTGTGTAATCTTTGTCATTACAGGAGAATAATGTCTCCTGATTATGTTGACTGTTGTTACAGGTGGCTCAGAGGCCGCAACATAAAATGGAGACGGAAATCAGAGCAGAAGCTCTCGTCACTACCACAAATGTGCATGCTTACAGTTGGGCTCGCACACACACACACACACACACACCCTGCTGAGGATGATAGGAGATTACTCTCCTGCTCTAGCACATCCTTGTCTTCCTCTTCATCCAGGAGCTATCTATCCTACATGTCCATGTCCTTGGGGTCATGTTTGCCAATTACCTGGAGCTCATCAGCATTGATTGGTTGATTGAAAATTGATTGATTGAAACTTTATTGAACATCAAGTGTTCAGAAGGATATAAAAAAACACAATAAAGCCCAAAGGCTATACTAAGTGTCATTCCTTTGGCTAAACCATAGCAGCCAATTTACAAGCGAACACTGATTCATTAGGAAGGAGATGACATGCCTATAGGCCTACTGTGTTTGTAGCCATAACCACCCAATTACGTCAGAGTCATTATTTATTGTGGTTTTTGTTAGGTACATGAAGAACTCTTTTCCAGAACGCTGCCTACATTCATTTTTGAAAACATTCTGTCATGTTGTGTAATTTCGGGTAACATAAAAAGTACAGTTGGGTTGTTTTGATTGAAAGACAAATCAAATAACAGCCTAACCCAATTAGGCTCCACTGAAATTACTTGGAAAACAAAATAATCATAAAAAATGATTTATGGAAATGCTTTAAAATGATGGATATAGCGTTTTGGGTACATTACTATTTCTATCCTATCTGTTCTATATTTCTATCTTTTTTCTCTTACCACTGTCCTGTCCTATCCTTTCTCTTTATTGTCTGGCACGAGAGATAGCCACGTCACCTTCGGAATAAATACTGCAGCGCGCAGCCGTTAAAGTTATTTCTGAGTCCGTGAGTGAACCACATCGAGTAGCTCTGCTCTCTGCCTCGTTTTGCTGTGGGTGGTGGGACAAAATACTTAAATTTTATCGCCAGGTAGGCATGTAAACTCTTTTTCCTTTCCTTTCAGTACTTCTTAAGATATCGGGTTAATCAATTAATTATACTAGAATTAGTTATTCAGTAAAACCGGGGAAAGGACGTTGGACCTTACGGTTAACGGTTGACAGCTCAACTTTTCGGGTAACGACGCTATTATGATAGCTGAGTGTCTAGCTAACCACAACGGTGTTGTTCTTAACACTGGTGAGAAATGTCTTATTTAACGTTACCTTTGTTATTGATGTATGTCAGATTGACAATAAGTTCAAGAGTATTTTTTTCTCATCATTTCATTTCGTTTCTAATGGAAGCGAAACGTTATGGTTCGCCTCTGAATGCCGTTGTCCGATGTTAGTGTTCCACATAAGAAAGTAGCAACAAGAGTAGCAGCTAGCTAGCTAAACCACAGCGGGTAACGTTAGTCAACAGCTCTGCTGCCTCGTCCTTGAATCTTCTCGCCAGGTTTTGAGTAGTTGTATCAGAGGGCAGAAACTCGGGCTCAAAGACCGCCCTGAAAATTATCGAATCTTCTCGCCAGGCTTTGAGGACATCTGTTTTGCGCGTAGCGCTCTATGATCTTTGGTTTTACTAACGTTAGATCTGCTGTGATCCAACGGCTGCTGTTAGTGTCGCCAACGGCTGGTACTGAGTCTGCGGCCCGAGGCCCGAACGTTTAGGTTTTTTTCTAAACAGTTAAATTTGAACGATTTGTTAACATTCCATTGTAACAGTATTGCGTCTTTACCTTTGTCAAGTCCACATACAAGTCCAACTCCACTGTATCTTAGCAGAGACCTTGCGAGTGTGCAAACGCTCGCCTTTAGCTGCGGGGACAACATGAGGGGATAATTTATGCTATATCAGTGTAGTAGCCTATAGTAAGCGAATTCCTTTACCAGCTGAACGGCTGCTGATCCCAGTATGGCGACAGTAGCGATCTGATATGATGTTGTGTTCTTGATTTTGATTTATTTATCAGGGCATTATGGAAACACTAGATCTTTCCATGTATTCATGTTATGTTTTGTTGTGTTTCTATGTAGGCTTGCTGATTGTAAACTCACAGATAAATCTTGCGAGATTGTGGCTTCAGTTCTACAGTCACCAAACACCCTGCAACAGCTGGACTTGAGTGACAATGACTTGAGGGATTCTGGAGCTCAACTTCTCTGTAAGGGACTGTCCCATTCCAACTGCAAAATACAGACATTAAGGTGGGTGCAGACATTCCTTTGTCTTAAATTTCCTGATTAGTTAGAATAACTAAAAATAGACATCAACTGGTCAGCCAAATGAAGCAAACAAGTAGCATACTACTTTGCTTATCATTGTGCAGGGACGGTCTACCTTTTCAGCGTATTTTGTGAGTCTTAAAATGTCTGTGAACTGATCAAATCATCTGTGTCATATTAGTTTATAATGAGGCAATATGGCACAAGTGAGAGTGGCATCGGTAGCACATATTGCCATGGCTTTTATTTGGCCTTGTGCTGCAGGTAATCACAGCCATTGCAATATCTTCTACCAACGCCACTGACTCGTACCATATTGCTAACAGTTCTGCTATCAACTAATTGTGTTGAAAGACACCAAATTGTGTCTTCTATCATTTATTTAGATATTTTTCCCATTCACACTAAAAAGTAGTTCCAGTCTTCCAATAGTTCAAATTGAAATTAAAATTGAAACAACTTCCTCACTTAATAGCTGTCAAATGCAATGCTGTTATGCAATCGCTGTTCTCTCACTCTGAATGAAATGGAATGTCACAATGGACAATTCAGAGCAAAAAGCAGAGTGTCGGAGTGGGGTTGTCATGAGATATCGCCACTCAAGGAATGTTTCTTGTTCAATCAATTGATAAATAGTTTAATCGGATCTATCTGTTGTAAAATAAACAAATAACTTCAGATTCAAACAATGTCACCAGTATGCAAGGGAAAATGAAAAGGACAATCTCTCTCTCCTTCTCTCCTTCTTTCTCTCTCTCCCTCAGGCTCTCTGATTGTCTCATCTCAGAGAAGGGTTGTGGTTTTCTGGCTTCAGCTCTGACTTCAAGCCCCTCCCATCTAAAAGAGCTGGATCTGTGCTACAATCATCCTGGAGAATCAGGACTGAAGCTGTTATCCGCTAGACTGGAAGATCCTGTCTGTGAACTGGTGATACTTAAGTATGCTCGAAAAGAAACCCCAGTGCTGCACATTTAGACATTGTCTCCATTGTGTAGATCATATTCATTTCTTCATACAGAGTGTAGTGGCCTATTTTCTAATATGTCTTGTATTGTAATAGCTGCTTTATTATTGAAGTGTATTTGATGTTTCTTTTGATGCAGCATCCAATAATGCAAATATTTAGAGGTGCATTTGAAATTTGCAAACTTAGCTGAATGTTTGGGAACCTTTGCAAACAGTTTTCTGTTTGTCTCGAGTTGTCCGCGAACATTTCTGAACACTCAGTGGAGCTGGACGAAGGGTTACTGTTAAAATGGACCCTATACACCAAGAAATTCTCTGAAATCTAACTGTCCAGAGAAAGTATATTTGTCACAAACGTTCAACCCCGTTTACCAAATTTGAATGCCTCTGAGATACCAGGCTGTGAGGTTAACAGTCAAACAGGGAGCTGTGTATCCCCATGATATTTTATTTACTGATTTATTTTTTCTTGATTGTCTGTCAGAGAGGCTATTCATTCTGTATGTTGGGACACCTGGTCCCTGACACATGCATTAAATAATGGAGTTGCACTGTTGGAAAGGTTTTATTCAGAGGGAGTCATCACGTTGCTCACAAACTCTAATCTAAGTACAGGACAGACAGTGTCGGGGCTTTTTACCACAAGATTGTCTCCCTCTGAGAACTAGAGTGTCCTTGTGGCACCACCTTGGGACATGTGGATGCCTTTGTATGCGATTTTAAAGACAGCTGGAAAGAGAGTTACTTAATTACTTTATATCGAGGGAAATATACACATATAAGGCAGCAGACTATTTTCTGTGGGGTAATAGACTGCTTGACATTTCACAGGTAGCACAAACAGAAAAACAACAGTGCTTGATATCTCTGAAATGGTACATGTGTGTTTGTTTTTCTTACAGAACGGGGACTTCTGTAAGCAGAGCACGACCACATTTGCTGAGATGTAAGTTTTTTTTTAATGTTTATTCAGTGATCATTCACAGTCACATGTTTTGACATGCAATGCTTGAATGTGTGTGTGGGTATCTAATAGCAGGGTGCGTGTGTGTGTGTGTGTGTGTGTGTGTGTGTGTGTGTGTGTGTGCTTGTGCCTGTATTTGTGTTGACATGGTGTCCGTATGTGTTGTTGGTAGGGTGAGTAGAAGTGTGTGTGTGTTTGAGTTGACATGTTTTGTGTGTTGGAAGAGTGAGTAGGAGCGTGTTTGTGTTGGAATAGTGTTTGTGTGTGTGTGTGCTCCTGTGCCTGTATTTATGTTGACATGGTGTCTGTATGTGTGTTGTTGGTAGTGTGTGTGTGTGTGTGTGTGTGTGTGTGTGTGTGTGTGTGTGTGTGTGTGTGTGTGTGTGTAGGTAGGGTGAGTAGGAGTGTTTTGTGTTGGTATGGTGTGTGTGTTTGTGCATGTGTTGGCAGGGTGAGTAGGAGTGTGTGTGTGTGTTGGTAGAGTAAGTAGAAGTGTGTGTGTGTGTGTGTGTGTGTGTGTGTGTGTGTTGGTAGAGTGAGTAGAAGTGTGTGTATGTGTGTGTAGGTAGGGTGAGAAGAAGGGTGTGTCTGTGTGTAGGAAGGATGAGTAGAAGTGTGTTTGTGTTGCTATGGTGTGTGTGTGTGTGTGTGTGTGTGTGTGTGTGTTGGTAGGATGACTAGGAGAGTGTGTGTGTGTGTAGGAAGGGTGAGTAGAAGTGTGTGTGTGTGTGTGTAAGGTAGGTAGGGTGAGTAGAAGTGTGTGTGAAGTGTGTGTGTGTGTATGTGTAGGTAGGTAGGGTGAGTAAAAGTGTGTTTGTGTTGCTATGGTGTGTGTGTGTGTGTGTGTGTGTGTTGGTAAAAAGAGTAGCAGTGTGTGAGTGTCTGTTGGTAGAATGAGTAGGTGTGCGTGTCGGTAGGGTAAGTAGGAGTGTGTGTCTGTGTGTGTAGGAAGGGTGAGTAGAAGTGTGTGTGTGTGTGTGTGTGTGTGTGTGTGTGTGTGTGTGTGTGTGTGTGTGTGTATATGTAGGTAGGTAGGGTGAGTAAAAGTGTGTGTTTGTGTGTGTGTGTGTGTGTGTGTGTGTGTGTGTGTGTGTGTGTGTGTGTGTGTGTGTGTGTGTGTGTGTGTGTGTGTTGGTGAAATGAGTAACAGTGTGTGAGTGTCAGTGTGTGAGTGTGAATATGTAGGTAGACAGGGTGAGTAGAAGTGTGTGTTTGTGTGTGTGCGTGTGTGTGTGTGTGTGTTTGTGTGTGTTGGTAGGGTGAGTAGGAGTGTGTGTGTGTGTGTGTGTGTGTGTGTGTGTGTGTGTGTGTTGGTAGGGTGAGTAGGAGTGTGTGTGTGCGTTGGTAGGGTGAGTAGAAGTGTATGTTTGTTTTGATAGGGTGAGTAGAAGTATGTGTGTGTCTGTGTGTGTGTGTGTGTGTGTTTGTGTTGGTAGGGTGAGTAGGAGTGTGTGTGTGTTTGTTTGTAGAATGAGTATGTGTGTGTGTGTGTGTGTGTGTGTGTGTGTTTGTGTTGGTAGGGTGAGTAGGAGTGTGTGTGTGTTTGTTTGTAGAATGAGTATGTGTGTGTGTGTGTGTGTGTGTGTGTGTGTTTGTGTTGGTAGGGTGAGTAGGAGTGTGTGTGTGTTTGTTTATAGAATGAGTAGGTGTGTGTGTGTGTGGGGTGGGTGAGTAGGAGTTTGTGTTTGTTGGTAGGGTGAGTAGAAGTGTGTGTGTGTTTGTGTGTGTATGTGTGTTTGTGTGTGTTGGTAGGGTGTTTAGAAGTGTGTGTGTGTGTTGGTGAGTAGAAGTGTTTGTGTTGGTGTGTTGGTGTGTTGGTGTGTGTGTGTGTGTGTGTGTGTGTGTGTGTGTGTTTGTATTTCCCATGTTCATATTGTGTGTGTATGTGTGTGTGTATTCTCGTGTGCGCATGCATGTGTTTGTATGTGTTGGTAGTGCGTGTGTGTGTGTCCTCATGTTCTCTCCTCTTGTCTGCAGATGCCTGTGATCTCACACTGGACCCAAACACAGCACACAGAAATCTCTCTCTCTCTGAGGGGAACAGAAAGGTGACACGTGTGGATGAGGAGCAGCCGTATCCTGAACACCCAGAGAGATTTGACTCCACAGACTACTGGCCTCAGGTGTTGTGTAGAGAGGGTCTGACTGGACGCTGCTACTGGGAGGCTGAGTGGAGTGGAGAAGCAGCTGTTATATCTGTGGCCTATAAAAGCATCAAGAGGAAAGGGGAGAGTTATGACGTCATAATGGGACGGAATGCCAAGTCCTGGAGTCTGTACTGCTCTCCTGACAGTTACCATGTCTGGCACAATACTGAACTCACTGACATACCTGCCCGCTCCTCCGGCTCCAGAAGAGTAGGAGTGCACCTGGACTGGCCGGCCGGCACTCTGTCCTTTTACAGCGTCTCCTCTCACACACTCACCCACCTGCACACGTTCCACTCCACATTCACTGAGCCCCTCTGTCCAGGGTTTCTGGTTTTTGGCTCCTCAGTGTCCCTGTGCCAGATCACATGAGCTCCTCCTCCAACAGGTTTGTCCACCTGTCACCCTTTCTCTCAATCCTCAGTACTCCCCCTCCTTTCACTTTTCACTCTCTTTCTCCCTCTCCCCCTCTTCCTCTCTCTCTACTCCCTCTTTTTCTCCCCCTCTTTTTTCTCTTTCCCCTTTTCTGTTTTCTCCTTTTTTCCACTTCTCTCTCTCTCTCTCTCTCTCTCTCTCTCTCTCTCTCTCTCTCTCTCTCTCTCTCTCTGTGTTTCTGGTTTGAATTAAACTGTCTACTTTCTACACTGCGCAACATTCCGCAGTAGCCACGTAACCGTAGCAACACCCATTGTGATGTAAGCGCCTGGTGCTTGATCTGTGGCCCTGGCAGTTGAGCATGCTGCAGTCACCCACTCCTGTTCATACACATGTGTGATGCTGAGATGCTGTTGAGATATTGATATCTGTATATTGATATCTGTATATTCAATGTTTAGACTACTGTTTTGGTGATGCTAAACAAATGCTGATATTTTGTGCTTTTCCTGAATATGTGGATTATAAGAATGTTATTTGCTGATTTTTTGATAGGATGGTCTGACATGCCAGTGTTTCTATATGTGTTTATACAGAACTATAAAACAGCCTACTTGTTTTTTCTGACTTAAAATATGTATAAAATGTATTTCTGACTTTAAAATGTCACATTGTGAATCTGTTGTACTGTAACTGGACTTTCTATCATAGTTTTCTATGCAATAACAAAATAAAGTATATGATTTGTTTTTCTCAAAACTGTCTCTTTTTTTCTTACTTGCATTGGCCACCAATGATAACAGTCAGTACAACACTGCACCAGATGAGTGCATTGCAGTAGTATAATAACTAAGGTCACATCTCCATACTGTAGGCTGCAGGTAGATGAGTGAGGGCAGATGTGAGTTTATCTCCAGAGAACTGAAGCCTTCAAATGGCTGCATACTTGTGCTGCAAGCAGGGGTGTCACAATATATAGTTTTATGATCATCATGATAATTAAAACATGAGCATATGAATGTTGTGGAAGCACAAGATCATTTGATGATTGTTTCTTTTCTAATAAATATAATGGGCCACATTTCTGTGAGATGCTATTGGTGTGGTGTGCAGTTAATCATTGTCGAAAGGCCTTCAAAAACAAGCAGATCAATCTTTATAATTTTTAGTTCTATTAGAAAGACTCGGGGACAGGCATGATGAAAGTTAACATATGTTTTAATCCATCAAAGGATTTGCAAAAGACATCAGCAGCAATGAGAGTCTTTGGCGTAGGCCCCGTCCTCAGTCCAGGTCACTGTGCGTGCAGATCCTGCTGGAATGACGGCAGGGGGGAGGAGCCTTCCCCCTGGACACTGGACAAGGCCAAACTGGTGGTGGTTAGGGAGGGATGGTGATGGGGACATCGACAAATCGCCGGCACCTGAAAGCAGAAAGCAGGTGCAAAGACGTTTTAAAAACTGATACAGACTGGTGATTGGTCGAAAGTAGTGAATGAGAATTGAGTCTTCCTGACAGAACCTAAGGCTTACGCTTTCATTTCTGTCTGTCACATTAAACATTACAATAAATATTTCATGGCCACTAGATGGCGGCAAGGCACTGCTATTACACTATTATTTGGACGTAAGCAGTGAAATGTCGCCATCTGGTGGCCATGCAGCGCAATAGCGCCATGAAATATTGTATTTAAAATTACGGTAACAAATCTTGTTTTTCCTTAGGCTAATAATTATTTGTGTAATCCATCTGGTATATTGTGTTTTTCTTTTCAAGATTTGTAAACTGTGTTATATAAACGTTTCAGAATGTAATTACTCTGCCATCTCAACAACAGATGACCATAAATTTGAGCAGTGGCCACAGTTTTAGGGGCTGATTTCTCCACATTGTTTCAGACAAATTCTGTTATTCTTGCTGTATACATCTTGTACCAAAATGTAGTTTATTATCAAAAGTGAAATGGTTGCTGCCATAATGTCTGCATGTAAAATAATAAGTAGCCTAGATTAGGTGATGTTTCTGAGCTTTCAAAGAGGCTTCAGAAAAAACCATCACCGCACATCTGACAGGAGGTAACGGCTATTACGGTTGTCCATGAACCGTGAATGCAAACATGACATGCCATTTTAACATGCTATATCTTTACATCATTAGTTATGGCAAGTCTCCTGAAAATGCAATGTCAGATAGCCTACCTGCAGAATTACTACCTGCCTAGAAACAATGAGACAAAAGATATTCATGAATACAGTGCCTATAGAAAGTCATCATACCCCTTTGAAATAGTTACTATTTTGGTCTTACAGCCTGAAATCAAAACCCATTTAAAAAAGAAAAAAATCCAGTTTTATTTAAAAATTTAGCTGTACAACATCAACATAATGGAAAAAAAGACAACATAATAACAGGGTTGGAAAAGTCATCATACCCCTGATTTACAGTAATACTTTGTAGAGCTTCCCTTTGCTTTCATTACAGCCATCAATCTGTTTGGATATGTCTCTATTAGCTTTTCACACCTAGATTGGGGAATATTTGCCCAATCTTGCTTGCAGAATTATTAGAAATTCAGTCAAATTCTGTGGGGAACGGCAATGGACTACTCTCTTCAAGTCAATCCACAGATTTTCTATAGGATTTAAGTCAGAGCTCTGACTTGGCCACTCAAGGACATTCACCTTCATATCCTTAAGCCACTGCTTTGTTCTTTTGGCAATATGTTTGGGTTCATTGTCGTGTTGGAAGGCGAATGACCTGCCCATCTTCAGCTGTGTAGCAGAGGGACGCAGGTTTTCCTCAATAATTTGGGTGTACTTGGCAGCATCCATTCTCCCTTCTATCCTGACCAATTGCCCAGTCCCTGCTGAAGAGAAACATCCCCACAACATTATTTTGCCCCCACCATGCTTCACAGTAGGTATGGTGTGTTTTGGGTGGTATGTGTCTGGTTTTTGCCAAACATAGTGCTTGGAGTTCAGGAAGTGCACAAACACATATGGAATATTCTGCTACCAAAGGGGGAAAAGGTTTTATGGTCAGATGATACTAAGACTGCAGTTTTTGGAGACTAAGATTGAACTGTTTGGACTGAACTCCAGGCGCTAACCAAACACAACACAGATACAATATGTGCAGTGTAGTGGCAGTAACAGTAGAGTATAAATATATGTAGTATGAACAACACAGATACAGTGTTTGCAGTAGTGGCAGTAACAGTAGAGAAACTGCATTTCGTTACTGGTATTTCGCTTGTTCAATGACAGTTAAGTTGAATATAAAAAATCTAAAAAAAAAAAAATACATGGCATGACCTCTTCCTGACTGACCAGTGACCCTCATTGAAAAGTCAAACTGTATGGAACTGACAGAGGTTTTTGTTTTGTTTTTACAAACATAACAATAATAAAAAGAACATGTCATGCTGATAACTTTAGCTCTTCTCGATTTTAGGGAAGTTTTATACCGATGCTAAAGATGTTGTGGCTGGTGCTACAAATCTTATAGTTACATCTGGCCCTTTGAGGGCAACCATTGTGCTGATGTGGCCCTCGGTGAAAATGAGTTTGACACCCCTGGGCTAGAATAACAAAATCCCGGACGATTCTGCCGCCCGGACACATTTTTAGGTTTCAAAAAGAGGACATGTCCGGTGCGCCCCCAGTGTGTCCAGAACGTCGTGAGGAAGCTGCTCTCCCTGTCGAGTTTGCATTAAAAAAGGCATCATGTGCGTCCACCAGGGAGAATATGTGAGCTGTGGGCAGTTTGTAGAGGACATCATCTAGCGTCAGCATGATGTAATGAGATCTCCGCCAGGCTTTGTTAAGTGGCTTTGGGTCTATACAGATTTGAATCTTGTCAGGCTTCTCAATGATGACCATGTTGCTAATCCAGTCTGTGGGCTCTGTCCCAGAAGTGAGGTGTGTGTGTGTGTGTGTGTGTGTGTGTGTGTGTGTGTGTGTGTGTGTGTGTGTGTGTGTGTGTGTGTGTGTGTGTGTGTGGCCTTCCCTCTCATGTCTGTCCAGAGGTGAGGTGGTGGCCTTCCCTCTCATGTCTGTCCAGAGGTGAGGCGGCCTTCACTCTCATGCCTGTCCAGTTCACAGCTGTTTAAGTCAACTAAACTGAACTGCACAGCTAGCTGAACTGTATGACCACTTCCTGTTCCAACATGACTGTGCACCAGTGCACAAAGCAAGGTCCATAAAGACATAGATGAACCTGACTGGCCTGCACAGAGTCCTGACCTCAACCCAATAGAACACCTTTGGGATGAATTAGAGTGGATCCTGAGAGCCAGGCGCCTTGTCCAACATCAGTGTGTGACCTCACAAAAGCGCTTCTGAAAGAATGGTTGAACAATATAATAAACGATAACCCATAAACACACTCCTAAACCTTGTGGAAAGTCTTCCCAGAAGAGTTGAAGCTGTTATAGCTCCAAAAGGTGGACCAGTGTCATAATAAATATGGATTAGGATGGGATGTGACTAAAGTTCATACTGCAGGTGAGTCAAGGCAGGTGAGCGAATATTTTTGGCAATATAGTGTACAGTATCTCTCTTCGTGTATGCCATGCCAATAGTCTGCTATAGTTGATAAACTTGGTAATTTATTGAGGTTGAGTTCTTAATTTTATGGAGTCAGATTAATTGTGGTTTCTTGTAATATTACCATTGCTTCATCAGACTGTCCTATTGTTCATACACGTGCCAGCCTTGAACACAATTCTTATCCGTGAGGCAATATAGGGTCTCTCTTATTGTATGCCATGCCAATAGTCTGCTGAAGTTGATTAACTATTTGGTCATTTTTTAGGTTGAGTTCTTAATTTTATGGAGTCAGATTAATTGTGGTTTCTTGTAATATTACCATTGATTCAACAGACTGTCCGATTGTTCATACACGTGCCAACCTTGAACGCAATTCTTATCTGTGAGGAGCACATTGCGGCCTCTCGGTTCACTATAACTAGAAGAGACATACAGGAACGAGGAGGAAAGAGTTAAACATTCATGACAAGATGAGGTGCTTTCCTCGTGACAGAATGAACACACGTTAAACCTCCCAAGACAGAACCAGTCCAGCCACTTGTCTACAGGGAGCATCTGAGACTCAAGGAAATGACAAGAGAATAAAGCTCAAAACTGTAAGTTCCTTCATTTACAGAATATTAGAGTTGTATGCAATGTTCATTACTCTTCTTTGGAGGTTTGGAGATGTTTATACATACCATTTGTAAGTCATATTTATATGGACTCCTATTTGTGGCCTTAGCAGTTGAAGTTAAGAGCAGAATGGCAATCTCAGTGCCCATACATTTCCAAATATTGTTCCTGTTAGACTTTATAAAACAACATGGTCACGCTGGTTAGATCTATTAGAACTTCACAGAAAGTTAAACTTTACCACCTAATCTTTTGAATTATATGTCTGGAAGATGCAACCTGTTCAGTTGTTTTGATAGTTCCTTAATGTATAAAGTTATGACACTTTTCTTCCTGGACACGGTAGAAAAAGTTTCGAGACTAGATCAATGATTCTAGGCATTTCGCTTTTGATCAACATGACTAGAGATTCTAGTTTGATTTCTATTTAGTTTGCATAATTACTTGATCAAACTCACTGTTGTTTGATCAAACTGAAAATGAGGTTAGAGAGAGTATGAAAAAGATATTGATGGGGAGGATGGAGTCGTTTGTGTGAGGAAGGAGTTAAACATTTATGATAAATATTTTGTTCTTGATAATCTGACCACCTCAACTTGCTGTGTTCTCTACTGGAAGCGTCTCATGTGTGTCCCGGAGAATCATTGTCCAAAAATTCAGAAAGTTGACAAAAAAACCTTTGTGGTAGTCATTATAAATACAATCATTCTATTAAACAAGCTCAAAACAGGTTAAACATACATGAAAAGATGACGTCTTGGTTCTGTGGTTGATTGTTTCAGCAGACCTTCACTTCCTGATACAGAACAAGTCCAGCCAGTTCTCTACAGCGGGCGCCTGATACTCAAGGGAATAACAACTGAATAAAGCTGAAAACTGTAAGTTGTTTACCAAGTGAGTTGTATGCAATGTTCTTTACATGTCTCTTGAGGTTTGAAGGTGTCTGTACATTACATCAGCATGTAATGTTTGTATGGAGTCCTATTTGTGGCCATATACTGTATAAAGGCACTAGTGTACAAAGGCAACATTGTGGTTGGTTCTGTTTTAGAATAGAACCTCACAGAGGAGAGTTAAAAATAAAATAAAAAATAAAAAACTTGCGCTTGTGGTATCAGAATAAATAAAATCATTATATTAAACAAGCTCAAAACAGGTAAAACATACATGACAAGATGACGTCTTGGTTCTGTGGTTGATTGTTTCAGCAGACCTTCACTTCCTGAGACAGAAGAAGTCCAGCCAGTTCTCTACAGGGAGCGTCTGAGACTCGAGGGAATAACAACTAAATAAAGCTGAAAACTGTAAGTTGTTTACCAAGTGAGCTGTACGCAATGTTCTTTACATGTCTCTTGAGGTTTGGAGGTGTCTGTACATTACATTTGCAGGTAATGTTTGTATGGAGTCCTATCTGTGGCCATATATACAGTAAAGGCACTAGTATACAAAGGCAACATTGTGGTTGGTTATGTTTTAGAATAGAACCTCACAGAGGAGAGTTAAAAATAAAATGAAAAATAAAAAACTTTATAATAAAAAGACCTTAACCTTCTGTGACAGAACAAGTCCAGCCAGTTCTCCACAGATGACGTCTTGGTTCTGCGGTTGACTGTTTCAGCAGACCTTAACCTACTGTGACAGAACAAGTCCAGCCAGTTCTCTACAGGGAGCGTTAGAGCCTCAAGGAAATAACAATGGGTGCGTTCGTAAATTGCACTCCGTGCGCTCCGAGCACACTCTGAAACTTTTTTAACCGTTCGTAAATTCAGAGTGTGGATGGAATTATCGTTCGTTTATTCAGAGCGTCACACTCTCGGAGCACCCAGAGCGTACTCTGGGCACTCCAGCTGAAAGGACAGAGTAGCAGAGTGTGACGTCACATCAGTCAGCTAGTAACGAATCTAGTTACCTACGTAACGTTAACAGGTTAGCATTTTAGTGCTAGTGCTAGAAGAACGTTTCCAACTTGACATTACAAGCGTTGCTCATCAAGATTATGTAGACGGTTTAAATAACTGCTCTCGCATTGTTCTTCATCATCACTGTCAAGAAAGTTCTTGCATCAGTGGAATTGAGTTTTGAATAATACATAAACCCTGTTTCAAAAGTGCCGTAGTGGCATCCATATTGTAAACATAAACACAAATAATCGTTCGTTAATTCACTGGAAGTTAGAATGCTCGTCTTTTTCGAACTTCAGAGCGTTATTCTATTTTTCAGAGTGTCAGATTGAATTTACGAACGCACCCAATAAAACTCAAAACTGTAAGTTCCTTTAAGTGAGTTGCATACAATGCTCATTACATGTCTCTTGAGGTTTGGAGGTGTTTGTATTTATATGTATTTGTATGTAATGTTTGAATGGAGTCCTATTTGTGGCCCTATACAAAGGCAATATCTATCTATTTAAGTGTAAGTTTGGCGGAAATTTAAAATAAAGCTATTTTTTGAATGAAAATACATCAACTAAGCCGTGGAGGAAGTCATTTTCGCTCATCACGCAGTACAGAGCTAGCACGGGCAGGAGCTACAGTCCAAAATCGCAAACAGTGGGTTAGCATCGGGCTTACAGCCACACGCTTTCAAAATCGCATTTTTAAACCACTAACATTGCTCAAAACAGCGCCAAACCTCATCAGTAGCTTGCTCTAGGTGTCTACACATAAAACAAAGCACCAATCAGTCTGTAAGCTTTGGAAAAGTCTGTATACATGTAGAATCAGTTCGAGACCGCAACCCAATCTGAACCACGCGAGATTCACATGGAAGCACGGGAGCTTTTCCTACGGGTAGTCAAAATCGCATTATTAAACCACTAACATTGTTCAAAACAGCGCCAAACCTCGTCAGAAGCTTGCTCTAGGTGTCTACACATAAAACGAAGCACCAACAACTTGGCTCACGAACCCGACGTTTATAAAAGAAGACTGTTATGAACACTTACCCCTTCCAGCTTCTCACGAAGGAAAGTCCACGACCTCTCGTGTGAGATCTCGCAGTGTGGGACCACAGACAGAGAGGATAGAAGTGGAGCTCAGTATCAATGCACAAAGAAAGAAGACATGCGTTACAGCTTGGAATTTGCCCACTACCAAATTGAAACACTGCAAAAAATAAACCAAGAGTTGCAAACGTCCCTGTTGAAAAATATTTCTAGAGTTTCAGCACTGGTGACTGATGTGTCTGCTTCTTTGCGTCTTTTAGGCTCTTTTTTATTGTACAAACTTGAATCATATTGTCTTGTAAGGACTCTGTTCACATAGTACAAACCTTTTAATGACATTTTTAGTCTGTTAAGAGGCAAAGAAGGCACATTTAGATGATGCCCCCATACCTAGCAGGACTCCAGACTAACCTTTTGCACCTCAAATGATGAGGCATTCTATAAGGAGGAAGAGCCAGTTATAAGCAGCAATGTAAACAGATACATATTATCCTATAGAATATATATATAATAGAAACGCAGAGAGCATCACTATAGCCTACCTGCGGTGGTCTTTGACATTCTGGCACCTTCTAACAAGAGTTCCTGGATTTAAATAGAGGCGCACCCGTAGTCTCGTTACGGAGAGCCATTCATATTGCAGCAGGCTGAGCTCAAATGAGAGGTGGCCACTACACCACTTCTTTCTGCTCCACAAGCAATGTAGCTCTTCAGTGACATATAGCAGACAGGTTGTCAAGAAGCACTCACATAAACACTGCTTTGACAAAGGCTTTGAATGCAGCTCAGCCTTAATCAAGGACTGGAATTTTTTGTTTTATAATGTAACATTTACCACTGTCTTTAATGCAAAATAAGCTATCTTCCACTCTCATTGTAATCCAAAAGTAGACCCTAGGTTGTTTTTAGACCACATTTCTCCTTAAAACCACAACAGGAATAAATACTAAATGGGCACTGTGGCAAAGTGTCTAGACCCTTCAAGACCAACGATCTTTATTTGTTGTATGACAGGTGAGCACCATGGCTGAGAACATTCTGGACCTGCTCTTCAGAACTCTGGATGAGTTGGAGGAAGCAGACCTGAAGCGGTTCAAGTCACACCTGTCTGAGAGGATCATGAAGGAGTTTGAGCCCATCCCCAAAGGAAAGCTGGAGAAATGTGATGTTACAGAAGTTGCCTCTAAGATGAAGGAGGCCTATGGGGAGGAAGGCTCAGTGGAAATGGCTCGGACCATCCTGAGGAAGATGAACCTCAACAACCTTGCAGACCAACTAGAAGAGAGGTAGATATACGCCACTCTCTCTTTCTCTCTCTCACACACACACACCACACACACACACACACACACACACACACACACACACACACACACACACACACACACACACACACACACACACACACACACACACACACACATAGTACAGACCAACTAAGAGAGGTACTGTAGATATACACAACTCACCAGTTGCTAGTTGCTCAGTGAAATTAAATGTCAAATCTTCCATGTGAGGAAGATTGTAATGTAAGACTGCAAGACATATTGTGACATTTTATTTTTTAGGGCTTTTGAGATCTGGTGGTGATTTAGAGTTTGGATTTAGATTTTGCCCAGTAACTCAGGCTGGAAACCTGCACACATAGGCCTACAGTATCTCTCCTGCTTCCTGTCCACGTTTGCTGGGTCCAATCAGAAAACTGGCTTATCCACCAGGCACACCCAGATCATTGGTCTGATTGGTTGAGGGACTATCCAAGCATATGGAGTCATTGGAACTATGTCCATTGATCCTGCCTCTTGTGCAGTAGAAATAAAGCGCAGACTCCCCAGACTAATAGACAGACAGCCAGACTAGGGTTATTAATTATTCCTTTAAAGTAAAATTAATCCTTTAATTTTTCCAAAGGAGAAATTTGCTTTTTGCAACCCACTTTTCTCTCTCTCTCTCTCTCTCTCTCTCTCTCTCTCTCTCTCTCTCTCTCTCATACACACACACACACACACACACACACACACACACAGACAGACACACCCTATGCATCATCAGTAAGACATGCAACAATACAAACTCCTGGTCCCCTGCACTACACCTGTTTGAGCACATGTGTACAGCCATTTATCACAGTAACACAATCTCGTCATCCTGGTCCTGCACTTATGCTAAAATACGAAATAAATAGATAAATAAATACAACAACAAAGATAACCTGTTCTGATTGGAAGCCACAGTTCCTAAGAATAGATATTGTCATTGTCATTGTATAATGTATAAAAATCGTAGTCAGTAAAACAGCTCTAGTAGTCCTAAAGTGCCTTGTGCTATTGGGGCGGTGCTTATTGTGCAATCTAACAGCAGTGGGCAGGAAGGACCAGCGATGTGTCTCTCATACACACAGGGTGTAGCAGCCTGTCTCTGCAACAGCTGCTCAGTGTTGTCAGAGTGACATGCATTGGGTGACGCTCATCACCCAGCACAGATGTCAGCTTAGCCACCATCCTGCTCTCTCCCACTATCTCTATTGGGTCAAGCTGAACATCCCAGAACAGCACTTGCTCTTTTAATGAGTTTGTTCAGTTTCATCCAGTCGAAATGCCGCTCCCCCAACATACTAACGCATAGAAAATGGCTGATGCCACCACTGAGTTGTAAAATGTTCTCAAAAGCGCCCACTAAACCCCAAACGATCCGAGTTGCCTCATCAGATACAGCCTGCTCATGCCCCTTTTGGTAGAGTGCAGCCGTGGTGTTAGGCCAGTCCAGCTTACTCTTCAGGTGAACATCCAGGTGTCACCCTCACCATCTCATTTCCCTGAATGCTCACTGGTGCTGATGGGGGATGATCTTTCCTACGGAAATCCACCACCAGTTCTTTGGTCTTGGCCGTATTGAGTTGGAGATGGATCCTCGGGCACCAGTCCATAAAATACGGCATGATATCTCTGTACTCAATGTCATCATACTCCTAGGCCTACTACACGTCCCCCCTGCACACATGAGAGTTTGTGAGGGCTGTGCCACTCGTGCCACTGGAGGAGGGGCCGCTCATTTATTCCCCTAAATTATTGCAAATATAGACTTGGTTGTGACTTCCGAACAGTTTGTGCTACTTTGTAAATATTTGGGAAACTGCGAGTAAGGGCCACAACGGCACAGCAAATGAACTTCAGAAACAATAGGCTACGCTACACTAAAGCATTAAAGCTCGATATTCAGACACACGCACGCACGCACGTATGCGCCCATGCACGCACGCACGCACGCACGCACACACACACACACACACACACACACACACACACACACACACACACAGTATTTCTCCAGTACTTTTATGGATATTCTGTTGTACATGTATATGTGATTTATTGAAATGCATTGATAATGAATTTGCATTGTCTTCTTGTCAAGTTTCTCCAGGGATGCTGCAATGTCAGGAAAGCAAGATGGTAAGACTCTCTAACACATTCTACAGCTGTACTAGCCTGGGTGTTCCCATCCTGCCTTGCGCGGTGATTTCTTTCACGCTGCTAAGGCAGTCTGGAAACTAACACCCAAATTTTCACCTGATGTTGGCGACCAATCACAGAACAGGGGAGAAAGCGAAACCATGATGAGCTATGCACAGACGCATTTGATAGACATCCGTGGCGCCCAATGAACGGATCTGGGCATTTTTTCAAATACGAGAAAACGAACGTCTGGTTGCCAGACCACGTCTCATTTGAGAAGTGGTAGGCGCTAGCCAGGCTACAGCTGTACCGCATGTTTGTGTACTTGTCACTGAGTGCACTTTAATGATTTCTCATGAAACTTTTATTTTTTTACTTTTTATGAGAGGGAGCAATTGTTCAAGACTCAAATAAGAAAAATGGTTAGACTTTTTTAATGACTAATAAAATATGTACAGAACAATTATGATGCACTAGTTATATATAACTAAAATATAGTAATTAATCATCATTATGAACATAGATTTACATTTTTCCATGGAACATCACTCCTCATAAATTAATACAGTTGCAAAGTAATTACATTACAAATACAAAGTAAGTGTACAAAGTAGCCTAAGTACAGATGGTACGGGTTGAGAATGCTCCTTTCTTTCCCGCACATCGGGACTCCCGAAGCATCGGGAAAACTGCAACCGCAAGGGGGCAACATAGACCGCCCTAATAATATGAAGGTTCGGCTCATGGAAAAACCCGAGGACACCGCGCTGGTGACAAGCGGAGAAAAGAGACATGACGCTCGGCATGTTAGATTGCAGTTGCAGAGTTTTCGAATGTTTACAGCCTACCTCACAGCTCTCTCACTCGACGTAGCCTATAACTCAGTCAGTCCAGCAGAGATGCCAGAGCAATGTTTTGGTCAATGGAGAGGGAGAGAAATGCTCCGCATATCCGTCTCATTTAATCATTAAAATGAAAGTGATGACTGGCGAAATTAATCAAACGACGTTTCAATAAACCATTGTTGAAATGAATGAAAATGGTTTTAGAAACCTATAGGCCTATCAGAAGGAAATAGCCTTCAATTCAACCTGAAATAGGCTACTCGAAAGGCAACCTTAGATTAATTCATGAATTCATTAGGCTACGGTCACAAGACCGCATTTCCGTGAATAGGCTATTATTGTCAATGTCAAGGCGAAGACGAAAGAGATGGACAAGATGGACATTTTGGCTACATTTACATGCTAGGAATACTTAGAAATGTGTATAGGCTATTTTAAAACGGAGGCATGTTCATTTTAACCGGCGACGCTGGGTAGCCTACATGTAGGCTACCCAGCACTTGTCATCACAGATTTTGTCCCCACCACTTTTGACGACTGAAAATAAAATGTATTTAACAGAAATCTCTTTAATACATGCCTATGCTTGTCACTTTACTTATAACCGTAGGCTACATGCATGGAGAAGATCGCGCATTTTGTAACATTGTAACAATGGATGGTCAGATATGCGATAGGGCAGTGAGGGTGATTCATTGTAACCATCGACTAGGAGGCCTAGCTCCGCAATATAAGTTTCTAACAACGTATGTATCGTATGCATGTTCATGTTGATTCAGAGATAGGCATAGACTACCATAGGCTGCTGGGCGTCAAGCTATATGACAGCATTTTATCATGTGGTGAATTAATAACTAACGTCAGTTTAACATGTCAGAACTTTTGATCGGCGTTTCAAGTCCATGGCGCGAATAAAGTAAACGGTGCTGACAATCGAGCTGTGGCGCTATTAGTTGAAACATGTGCAAGGTACGCCAGCGACCGGGGTTCGAAACCCATTCGAAGAAACTCTCCGGAACTCATCAAGAAAAAAGTTGTCGTTTTATTAAAAAATGAAAGATTTTCTGTTTTGCGATTTTTTTTATGTTTGCGATGTCTGCTGAAAAGAAAAGTTAATAGCCTTTGTGAATTCGTGGTTCAGCGCACACTCACGCACATTTTTACATTGACATAGTGTCGGCCTCAGGTGTCTGTCGAGAGAGAAGAGGGAGAGGCAGTCGTCGGCTATAATGTAGTGAACTGGTTAGACGAGTGTGGGGGAGGGGGCATGATCGCACAAGACAATTGCTCTTCATGAAATGGATCTCACATACGGCTGTCGATTTTTAAATGTAGCCTAGGCCTACTACACCACTTGCGAAATCGGACGTGGCACATAGCCTAATAAGGCTACTGGATTTAATATAGCAAATCCATGGACTTTGTTCATCCTATATATACAATAAGTAGGCTATAAAATCCGACAATCCAAAACGATAACGAGATCTCCCAGAAA
>NC_084994.1:10219020-10344020 GCF_963854185.1 Sardina pilchardus
ATTAAACTGTCTACTTTCTACACTGCGCAACATTCCGCAGTAGCCACGTAACCGTAGCAACATCCATTGTGATGTAAGCACCTGGTGCTTGATCTGTGGCCCTGGCAGTTGAGCATGCTGCAGTCACACACTCCTGTTCATACACATGTGTGATGCTGAGATGCTGTTGAGATATTGATATCTGTATATTGATATCTGTATATATTCAATGTTTAGACTACTGTTTTGGTGATGCTAAACAAATGCTGATATGTTGTGCTTTTCCTGAATATGTGGATTATAAGAATGTTTCAGCAACAACAGCATGTTGTATTCTGTTATCCTAAAGTGAAGTTATTTGCTGATTTTTTTTAAATGATAGGATGGTCTGACATGCCAGTGTTTCTATATGTGTTTATACAGAACTATACAACATACTTGTTTTTCTGACTTAAAATGTGTAAATAATGTGATGGTCTGAGATGTCAGTGTTTCTATATGTGTTTATACAGAACTATAAAACAGCCTACTTGTTTTTTCTGACTTAAAAT
Organism: Sardina pilchardus; assembly: GCF_963854185.1. NCBI lineage: Eukaryota > Metazoa > Chordata > Actinopteri > Clupeiformes > Clupeidae > Sardina > Sardina pilchardus. Next base: position 10,219,551 of record NC_084994.1, read on the forward strand.
ATGTAAATAAAATGTATTTCTGACTTTAAAATGTCTAAAAATTCACGTTGTGAATCTGTTGTAATGGGACTTTCTATCATAGTTTTCTATGCAATAACAAAATATGATTTGTTTTTCTTAAAACTGTGTCTTTTTTCTTACATGCATTGGCCACCAATGATAACAGTCAGTGCAACACTGCACCAGATGAGTGCATTCAGTAGTATAATAACTAAGGCCACATATCCATACTGTAGCCTGCAGGTAGATGAGTGAGGGCAGATGTGAGTTTATCTCCAGAGAACTGAAGCCTTCAAATGGCTGCATACTTGTGCTGCAAATAGGGGTGTCACAATATATAGTTTTATGATCATCATGATAATTAAAACATGAGCATATGAATGTTGTGGAAGCACAAGATTATTTGATGATTGTTTCTTTTCTAGTAAATATAATGGGCCACATTTCTGTGAGATGCTATTGGTGTGGTGTGCAGTGAATCATTGTCGAAAGGCCTTTCAAAACAAGCAGATCAATCTTTATCATTTTTAGTTCTATTAGAAAGACTCTGGGACAGGCATGATGAAAGTTAACATATGTTTTAATCCATCAAAGGATTTACAAAAGACATACGCAGCAATGAGAGTCTTTGGCATAGGCCCCGTCCTCAGTCCAGGTCACTGTGCGTGCAGACCCGTGCAGATCCTGCTGGAATGACGGCAGGGGGGCGGAGCCTTCCCCCTGCACACTGGACAAGGCCAAACTGGTGGTGGTTAGGGAGGGATGGTGATGGGGACATCGACAAATCGGCACCTGAAAGCAGAAAGCAGGTGCAAAGACGTTTTAAAAACTGATGCAGACTGGTGATTGGTCGAAAGTAGTGAATGAGAATTGAGTCTTCCTGACAGAACTTAACGCTTACGCTTTCATTTCTGTCTGTCACATTAAATATTTACAATAAATATTTCATGGCCACTAGATGGCGGCAAGGCACTGCTATTCGACTATTATTTGGATGTAAGCAGTGAAATGGCGTCATCTGGTGGCCATGCAGCGCAATAGCGCCATGAAATATTTTATTTAAAATTACGGTAACAAATCTTGTTTTTCCTTAGGCTACTAATTATTCTTGTAATCCATGTGGTATATTGTGTTTTTCTTTTTAAGATTTGTAAACTGTGTTATATGACTAAACGTTTCAGAATTACTCTCTGCCATTCAACAACAAATGACCATAAATTTGAGCAGTGGCCACACTTTTAGGGGCTGATTTCTCCACATTGTTTCAGACAAATTCTGTTATTCTTGCTGTATACATCTTGTACCAAAATGTAGTTTATTATCAAAAGTGAAATGGTTGCTGCCATAAAGTCTGCATGTAAAATAATAAGTAGCCTAGATTGGGTGATGTTTCTGAGCTTTCAAAGAGGCTTCAGAAAAAACCATCACCGCACGTTATACCTAACGAAGCTGTTCTGACAGGAGGTAACGTAGGCTATTACGGTTGTCCATGAACTGGCAGTGTGTGCAACCATGACATGCCATTTTAACATGCAATAGCTTTACATCATAAGTTATGGCAAGTCTCGTGAAAATGCTATTTCAGATAGCCTACCTGCAATTAGAACTAGAATGCATTTCCCGGTGGGAAAGTGCGAAGTGTGCTTGCTCCGACGCGCCGCGAAAGCGCTCCGGCAGGAGATGCGACCGCTCGCCCTCAGGTCAAAATGCTAAAGTTTGGCCAAGACGCAAAGCTGCTTCGAGTTTGGCGGCGTTACCCTCGATTGCCGAATTCTTACACTGACGTGACGGGTTGCCTAGGTTCATCAGTGGTATGTCCCAGAGCACCTCCAATGTAAAAATGTGGATGTCATCCCAAAGATGTAAAGAGATATGAGACAAAATGCATTTTTGCTAATTGCGACGCCCCCTAGTGGCCAAATTACACCAAATTTACTAAGGCTACTTTGGATTGTGTCCAAAATCATCCCACCAAATATGGTCTTGACACCTCAAAGCGTTTCCGAGATTTTACCTCACTTCCTGTTTGGAGGCTTCGCCATCGAATTTGATTGGCTGCCATGGGCGAATGCTTTGATGTATGGAAATGAAATGTACACCTCTAAGGTCTGTAGACCTTGTGTTGAATTATGTATGAGTTGTTCACGTGTAGCCAGCATGAAACACGTAACCAGTGAAAGAAGGAAGGAGCCTAAGGAACTAGGCATGTTTCTAGAACAAATACGAGTAATGTTAGGAGTATTGCGGGAATATCTGCTGTTCACTGTTGAGTAAGTTGCAATGTGTTATAGCCTCAAATTGATGGTAGAATAAATAGGACGACTCACCTGTTCAAATGGTGTAATAGGATCAAATTTGGTGTTGATATGTCAAAGCAACCAGGCTGTTACTGGTTAACGTGTCTGAATATGAAATAGGGATGGCGAAAACTACAAATTTTCTTGACCGACCACCGACGCTCATTAGCCGGTTGAAACCGGTTAACCGATTCGTTTAAAATAAATTATGCTATTTGAAATAACAGCCACGCAATTTCCCAACTCTCATCTCTCTGTCCCCCGGCGCCGCCCTTTCACTCACGTCACTTTTTAAAATCCCCTACAGCGCCAAACATGAGTCCTGCAAACCAAGGAGCTTGTAAGTGGAGGACAAATGGTTCCTTCGCTCCGAAAATGGTTTGGGTACAAGTGATCGCGTTGCAAATAAAGGCGTTTGTCTAGCGTTGGAAGCTCATTTGAAGCTGAAATGGCCGCGGCTCACTTATGAAAATGACAGCTCCGAAGAGACGCAGCTTAGTTTGAGGAAGTGCTAACAATAATAACGAAAGATGATCATTACCTTATCTGTTACCATTGATGACCCTTCCTCAAATGTAGATGTAATGTCTTTCCAAATCTAAGCCCATCTTATGCGGAAAGTTGCCTAGACTGCAACACGATAAAACCAATGGATAAAACAGCGCACTTCCAGATTGCAAAAGACGCACCGGCCACCGCTGTGACCTCGTACCAAATGTTTTTATTGGTTTATTACGTAGCCTAGCCTACAAGCAGGCGAGTTATGAAAAATTGAGTGTGAGGGATAATTTGTTAACTTCACGAAAAAAAGATCTTCTTGGAATGAGATGGCTAGCTGTAGTAACGTTTAGTCCACTGTCTTTAGGCTAATTTAAAGATGCCTCTTTTTTTTTTTTGTTCACCGACTAGCGACAACTTTGGTCGGTTAACGTGGATACGGTCAACCATCGGTCAAACAGTCACCGGTTAACGTCCCTAATATGAAATCGATTTTGGATTGGTTGCATGTGATAAAAGCTATGCCATTTCCTGTCCAGACAGCATTCATATTCAGAAATACTGTACACCGGCAACAAGGCACACACACACACACACACACACACACACACACACACACACACATACACACACACACACACACACACACATACACACACACATACACACACACACACACACACACACACACATATACATATATATATATGTATATACTGTATGAGCAATTCCATGCAAAACTGTCAAGTCCATAACCCCACACAGCGTCAAACTATGATGTGGATGATGATTTCTTAAAAGTTTACCATTTCGCTCTTCTTGTTTGTACAACATATTCAATGACATTGTTAACTTAATCATTTGCATTATATAAATGTAACCTATTTTTCCACCCTTATGTCTCAACATATACTATACCAACGTGATCTCACAGCTCATCGTAATAAATCATACGACTGAGCCACCGCTCACTATCGTTTAATTGTTTACGATCCAATCGTACACAATAGTACGATCGTAGGCTGCAGGAGCGCCCGCAGGTATCATCAGACTAATCAACAACGAGAGAGAATGTCTCCTGCGTAAATGTCCAACTCTGCACAGTATCCCATTAACTGCATGACAGCACTGTAAAGTAACGTTATCAAAATCAACTTAATGCAGAACTACACGCCTTCTTTTGTTTGACCAGCTAACTAAAGTTAATTACAGCGCACACACGCGCAGACACACAAGCTGGTTATCAGAAAACAAAGCTAATTCTCTAATCAAGACATCATAGCTATAGAACTAAAACAGAAATGATTTGGAGGGGGATTCATTCATTCATTCTTGTAGTATGAGCCACTCGACGAGAAAAAGCACCGTGATTCTAGTAAAAGATAGAAAAGCACCGTGAATCTAGCGCAAATAGAACGTGATACCGGATGTACCGGATGCATCGGTTGTTATCAGAGGCGGCTAAAAGTTCGCTTTTATCTTTTCAAAACAAAAGTCACGATTTAATGAAGATGTTAAGAGTAATGAAACGAACTTTTGATTTAGCTTTTGATTGACTAACCTGAACATATGTGAAACAAATAATTTCTTTAAAAATACTTGGATGTTCAGCAACGTAGTTGTTCAGAATAATCAAACTAACTTTTGATTTAGCTTTTGATTTGACTAAACCTATGTGAAACAAATAATTTACTAAAATACTTGATAAATATCCATCAATGTATTCATTTATATAGCTCTTCTTATATGTTAAGATTTGTATAGTATTGTTTATTTTCATGAGGCTGTTAATACATTTGTCTTGTATTTTATATCAACTTATAATTGTAAGTATATCATGTATAATATGGTATAATCACATTAAAGTAGTTGAGCTAAGAAAACTGAGTGTTGTGCCCCCTCAACATGGGGGTGAAATGGCATCCCTATTTCATTACCTTTCTGAAAATGTACAATTTATGTGGACTGACTTGTCTGGGTGGCGTACGGGCATCATCTTGTGCCCACCGCGCCATATACAATGGTATGGTATGATACCATTAAAGTAGGTGAACTGAGAATACTGAGTGTTGTGCCCCCTTAACATGGGGGTGAAATGGCATCCCTATTTCATTACCTTTCTGAAAATGTATAATTTATGTGGACTGATGTGTCTGGGTGGCGTACGGGCATCATCTTGTGCCCACCGCGTCATATACAATGGTATGGTATAATACCATTAAAGTAGGTGAACTGACAATACTGAGTGTTGTGCCCCCTCAACATGGGGGTGAAATGGCATCCCTATTTCATTACCTTTCTGAAAATGTACAATTTATGTGGACTGACTTGTCTGGGTGGCGTACGGGCATCATCTTGTGCCCACCGCGTCATATACAATGGTATGGTAAAATACCATTAAAGTAGATGAACTGAGAATACTGAGTGTTGTGCCCCCTCAACATGGGGGTGAAATGGCATCCCTATTTCATTACCTTTCTGAAAATGTACAATTTATGTGCACTGACTTGTCTGGGTGGCGTACGGGCATCATCTTGTGCCCACCGCGTCATGTACAATGGTATGGTAAAATACCATTAAAGTAGATGAACTGAGAATACTGAGTGTTGTGCCCCCTCAATATGGGGGTGAAATGGCATCCCTATTACATTACCTTTCTGAAAATGTACAATTTATGTGCACTGACTTGTCTGGGTGGCGTACGGGCATCATCTTGTGCCCACCGCGTCATATACAATGGTATGGTATAATACCATTAAAGTAGGTGAACTGACAATACTGAGTGTTGTGCCCCCTCAACATGGGGGTGAAATGGCATCCCTATTTCATTACCTTTCTGAAAATGTACAATTTATGTGGACTGACTTGTCTGGGTGGCGTACGGGCATCATCTTGTGCCCACCGCGTCATATACAATGGTATGGTATAATACCATTAAAGTAGGTGAACTGACAATACTGAGTGTTGTGCCCCCTCAACATGGGGGTGAAATGGCATCCCTATTTCATTACCTTTCTGAAAATGTACAATTTATGTGGACTGACTTGTCTGGGTGGCGTACGGGCATCATCTTGTGCCCACCGCTTCATATACAATGGTATGGTATAATACCATTAAAGTAGGTGAACTGACAATACTGAGTGTTGTGCCCCCTCAACATGGGGGTGAAATGGCATCCCTATTTCATTACCTTTCTGAAAATGTACAATTTATGTGCACTGACTTGTCTGGGTGGCGTACGGGCATCATCTTGTGCCCACCGCGTCATATACAATGGTATGGTATGATAACATTAAAGTAGTTGAGCTGAGAAAATTAAGTCTTGTGCCCCCTCAATATGGGGGTGAGATGGCATCCCTATTTCATTACCTTTCTGAAAATGTACAATTTATGTGCACTGACTTGTCTGGGTGGCGTACGGGCATCATCTTGTGCCCACCGCGCCATATACAATGGTATGGTATAATACCATTAAAGTAGGTGAACTGAGAATACTGAGTGTTGTGCCCCCTCAACATGGGGGTGAAATTGCATCCCTATTTCATTACCTTTCTGAAAATGTACAATTTATGTGCACTGACTTGTCTGGGTGGCGTACGGGCATCATCTTGTGCCCACCGCGTCATATACAATGGTATGGTAAAATACCATTAAAGTAGATGAACTGAGAATACTGAGTGTTGTGCCCCCTCAACATGGGGGTGAAATGGCATCCCTATTTCATTACCTTTCTGAAAATGTACAATTTATGTGCACTGACTTGTCTGGGTGGCGTACGGGCATCATCTTGTGCCCACCGCGTCATATACAATGGTATGGTATAATACCATTAAAGTAGGTGAACTGACAATACTGAGTGTTGTGCCCCCTCAACATGGGGGTGAAATGGCATCCCTATTTCATTACCTTTCTGAAAATGTACAATTTATGTGGACTGACTTGTCTGGGTGGCGTACGGGCATCATCTTGTGCCCACCGCGTCATATACAATGGTATGGTATAATACCATTAAAGTAGTTGAGCTGAGAAAATTAAGTCTTGTGCCCCCTCAATATGGGGGTGAGATGGCATCCCTATTTCATTACCTTTCTGAAAATGTACAATTTATGTGGACTGACTTGTCTGGGTGGCGTACGGGCATCATCTTGTGCCCACCGCGTCATATACAATGGTATGGTATAATACCATTAAAGTAGGTGAACTGACAATATTGAGTGTTGTGCCCCCTCAACATGGGGGTGAAATTGCATCCCTATTTCATTACCTTTCTGAAAATGTATAATTTATGTGGACTGATGTGTCTGGGTGGCGTACGGGCATCATCTTGTGCCCACCGCGTCATATACAATGGTATGGTATAATACCATTAAAGTAGATGAACTGAGAATACTGAGTGTTGTGCCCCCTCAACATGGGGGTGAAATGGCATCCCTATTTCATTACCTTTCTGAAAATGTACAATTTATGTGGACTGACTTGTCTGGGTGGCGTACGGGCATCATCTTGTGCCCACCGCGTCATATACAATGGTATGGTAAAATACCATTAAAGTAGATGAACTGAGAATACTGAGTGTTGTGCCCCCTCAACATGGGGGTGAAATGGCATCCCTATTTCATTACCTTTCTGAAAATGTACAATTTATGTGCACTGACTTGTCTGGGTGGCGTACGGGCATCATCTTGTGCCCACCGCGTCATGTACAATGGTATGGTAAAATACCATTAAAGTAGACGAACTGAGAATACTGAGTGTTGTGCCCCCTCAATATGGGGGTGAAATGGCATCCCTATTTCATTACCTTTCTGAAAATGTACAATTTATGTGCACTGACTTGTCTGGGTGGCGTACGGGCATCATCTTGTGCCCACCGCGTCATATACAATGGTATGGTATAATACCATTAAAGTAGGTGAACTGACAATACTGAGTGTTGTGCCCCCTCAACATGGGGGTGAAATGGCATCCCTATTTCATTACCTTTCTGAAAATGTACAATTTATGTGGACTGACTTGTCTGGGTGGCGTAAGGGCATCATCTTGTGCCCACCGCGTCATATACAATGGTATGGTATAATACCATTAAAGTAGGTGAACTGACAATACTGAGTGTTGTGCCCCCTCAACATGGGGGTGAAATGGCATCCCTATTTCATTACCTTTCTGAAAATGTACAATTTATGTGGACTGACTTGTCTGGGTGGCGTACGGGCATCATCTTGTGCCCACCGCGTCATATACAATGGTATGGTATAATACCATTAAAGTAGTTGAGCTGAGAAAATTAAGTCTTGTGCCCCCTCAATATGGGGGTGAGATGGCATCCCTATTTCATTACCTTTCTGAAAATGTACAATTTATGTGGACTGACTTGTCTGGGTGGCGTACGGGCATCATCTTGTGCCCACCGCGTCATATACAATGGTATGGTATAATACCATTAAAGTAGGTGAACTGACAATACTGAGTGTTGTGCCCCCTCAACATGGGGGTGAAATGGCATCCCTATTTCATTACCTTTCTGAAAATGTACAATTTATGTGGACTGACTTGTCTGGGTGGCGTACGGGCATCATCTTGTGCCCACCGCGCCATATACAATGGTATGGTATGATACCATTAAAGTAGGTGAACTGAGAATACTGAGTGTTGTGCCCCCTTAACATGGGGGTGAAATGGCATCCCTATTTCATTACCTTTCTGAAAATGTATAATTTATGTGGACTGATGTGTCTGGGTGGCGTACGGGCATCATCTTGTGCCCACCGCGTCATATACAATGGTATGGTATAATACCATTAAAGTAGGTGAACTGACAATACTGAGTGTTGTGCCCCCTCAACATGGGGGTGAAATGGCATCCCTATTTCATTACCTTTCTGAAAATGTACAATTTATGTGGACTGACTTGTCTGGGTGGCGTACGGGCATCATCTTGTGCCCACCGCGTCATATACAATGGTATGGTAAAATACCATTAAAGTAGATGAACTGAGAATACTGAGTGTTGTGCCCCCTCAACATGGGGGTGAAATGGCATCCCTATTTCATTACCTTTCTGAAAATGTACAATTTATGTGCACTGACTTGTCTGGGTGGCGTACGGGCATCATCTTGTGCCCACCGCGCCATATACAATGGTATGGTATGATACCATTAAAGTAGGTGAACTGAGAATACTGAGTGTTGTGCCCCCTTAACATGGGGGTGAAATGGCATCCCTATTTCATTACCTTTCTGAAAATGTATAATTTATGTGGACTGATGTGTCTGGGTGGCGTACGGGCATCATCTTGTGCCCACCGCGTCATATACAATGGTATGGTATAATACCATTAAAGTAGGTGAACTGACAATACTGAGTGTTGTGCCCCCTCAACATGGGGGTGAAATGGCATCCCTATTTCATTACCTTTCTGAAAATGTACAATTTATGTGGACTGACTTGTCTGGGTGGCGTACGGGCATCATCTTGTGCCCACCGCGTCATATACAATGGTATGGTAAAATACCATTAAAGTAGATGAACTGAGAATACTGAGTGTTGTGCCCCCTCAACATGGGGGTGAAATGGCATCCCTATTTCATTACCTTTCTGAAAATGTACAATTTATGTGCACTGACTTGTCTGGGTGGCGTACGGGCATCATCTTGTGCCCACCGCGTCATGTACAATGGTATGGTAAAATACCATTAAAGTAGATGAACTGAGAATACTGAGTGTTGTGCCCCCTCAATATGGGGGTGAAATGGCATCCCTATTTCATTACCTTTCTGAAAATGTACAATTTATGTGCACTGACTTGTCTGGGTGGCGTACGGGCATCATCTTGTGCCCACCGCTTCATATACAATGGTATGGTATAATACCATTAAAGTAGGTGAACTGACAATACTGAGTGTTGTGCCCCCTCAACATGGGGGTGAAATGGCATCCCTATTTCATTACCTTTCTGAAAATGTACAATTTATGTGCACTGACTTGTCTGGGTGGCGTACGGGCATCATCTTGTGCCCACCGCGTCATATACAATGGTATGGTATGATAACATTAAAGTAGTTGAGCTGAGAAAATTAAGTCTTGTGCCCCCTCAATATGGGGGTGAGATGGCATCCCTATTTCATTACCTTTCTGAAAATGTACAATTTATGTGCACTGACTTGTCTGGGTGGCGTACGGGCATCATCTTGTGCCCACCGCGCCATATACAATGGTATGGTATAATACCATTAAAGTAGGTGAACTGAGAATACTGAGTGTTGTGCCCCCTCAACATGGGGGTGAAATTGCATCCCTATTTCATTACCTTTCTGAAAATGTACAATTTATGTGCACTGACTTGTCTGGGTGGCGTACGGGCATCATCTTGTGCCCACCGCGTCATATACAATGGTATGGTAAAATACCATTAAAGTAGATGAACTGAGAATACTGAGTGTTGTGCCCCCTCAACATGGGGGTGAAATGGCATCCCTATTTCATTACCTTTCTGAAAATGTACAATTTATGTGCACTGACTTGTCTGGGTGGCGTACGGGCATCATCTTGTGCCCACCGCGTCATATACAATGGTATGGTATAATACCATTAAAGTAGGTGAACTGACAATACTGAGTGTTGTGCCCCCTCAACATGGGGGTGAAATGGCATCCCTATTTCATTACCTTTCTGAAAATGTACAATTTATGTGGACTGACTTGTCTGGGTGGCGTACGGGCATCATCTTGTGCCCACCGCGTCATATACAATGGTATGGTATAATACCATTAAAGTAGTTGAGCTGAGAAAATTAAGTCTTGTGCCCCCTCAATATGGGGGTGAGATGGCATCCCTATTTCATTACCTTTCTGAAAATGTACAATTTATGTGGACTGACTTGTCTGGGTGGCGTACGGGCATCATCTTGTGCCCACCGCGTCATATACAATGGTATGGTATAATACCATTAAAGTAGGTGAACTGACAATATTGAGTGTTGTGCCCCCTCAACATGGGGGTGAAATTGCATCCCTATTTCATTACCTTTCTGAAAATGTATAATTTATGTGGACTGATGTGTCTGGGTGGCGTACGGGCATCATCTTGTGCCCACCGCGTCATATACAATGGTATGGTATAATACCATTAAAGTAGGTGAACTGACAATATTGAGTGTTGTGCCCCCTCAACATGGGGGTGAAATGGCATCCCTATTTCATTACCTTTCTGAAAATGTACAATTTATGTGCACTGACTTGTCTGGGTGGCGTACGGGCATCATCTTGTGCCCACCGCGTCATCAACAATGGTATGGTATGATACCATTAAAGTAGGTGAACTGAGAATACTGTGGACTGACTTGTCTGGGTGGCGTACTGGCATCATCTTGTGCCCACCGCGTCATCAACAATGGTATGGTATGATACCATTAAAGTAGTTGAGCTGAGAAAGCTGAGTCTTTTAGCCCCTCAACATGGGGGTGAAAATGTACAATTTAAGTCTGGGTGGCATACGGGCATCATCTTGTGCCAACAGGGTATGAATAATTTTGTTTTTAACTCAATGTAGTTTTTTTTTTCATGTCCAAAATATTGCAGGTCTTTGCATAAGAAATGCAAATAATTTCTCAAACATCATGCTGCTCAGAAAACTGCGGTTTTGAGAAGTAACTATGGGCTGGCTGCAAAATGAGAAGGGAGTGAATTTGAGTCTGTAACCATGGACACCAGTCCACTTCCTGTTTTGACCTACAGTCTATGGTTTTGACCTCACACACGTTTTGGAGTGTTACAGTCTACACAATTTTCTTTACTCATTTTCCACTCTTCTTTTTCTGGTAAGTTGCTATTGTATCCATATATGGCTAGATAGATATTCTCAAGTCATCATTATAAAGCCTGTTCCTCTGACACCTTGTTTTTTTTTAATGTAAAAAGTATAGCTTAACTAGGCTACTATGCTAGCACCCACCACACCTCATGGTTGCTAGTGCAGGCTAATACTAGTGTGTTGGCTATTTTGTGGGACAGTTAGTGTTGTGGCCACTATAAAGTTGTACACCATTTTTGTATTATTATTATTAATATTATTATTATTACTCTTTGCCGATCTTTGCATTCATCTGCAATTGCTTTTGTAAGGGATAATCAACTCCGCGCCGTGCGTTTCTAGGAAAATAATGCACTCCGACGCATTATCGGTGCATTATTTTCCAAGAAACGCATGGCGCGGAGTTGATTATCCCGCTTATACCACTGCTACTATCAGTTTCGTTTATATTGCCGCTGTCTTAGATACAACCTTACTGTTTTTACTGTTACATTAACATTGGCGAATTCATATTCAAGTGTAATAAGCCCAAAAGAAGGGAACCACTTCATAGCCGTGCAGTATATAGAAAAATAATGCACGTTCCAAATGAAATGCGCTATATAAGCTTGACTTGACTTGACTTGACACCAGTGGACTAATCTCTCTCTCTCTCTCTCTCTCTCTCTCTCTCTCTCTCTCTCTCTCTCTCTCTCTCTCTCTGTTTTTCATGTCCTTGTGATATTCTTTTATTTGTCTGAATTCGTTATGTAGCGCTTTATCAATGGCCCCAGGCAGTACACTTCGCCAGTGTAGAGGCTGCCAGTCCTTGGTAGGCAATGCCACCAAGGTGTGCAAGGGATGTGGGCAGCCACTGCAACAAAAAAAGAGGGTGACAGCAGCCAAAAATAAATATGATAAAAAGTGGGCTGAGAAATTAGTCAGACAGGGAAATGTAGGCAAGCTTTTGGATACTTTAAATGTTTTGGTAAGTTTTACAAAGAAACCATTTTCAAGCGGAAGTTAGTGGATAAGTGTGCAGTGTTTCCCACAGATTAGAAGGCAATATGTGGTGGTCGCCCCATGTCCGACGGGGGGGGGGGGGGGGGGGGGGGGGGGTTGTGGGGGGATAGGGGGTTGGGGTTGGTGCACCCATATTTTTCATTGCATGGCCTTTTTATAGCTCTTTCATATAATGTAAATGATGTTTTTAACAAGATGTAAAGCTTGTCTTTATTTGAAACACACACACATTATGTAATTATCTACATTCTATATACTGACATTTCTGATATTCATAACAGCAAACTTTATGCAGATTATAGCCTACTATTCATATTACAACTCCACTTCTTAAATTCAGCTGTCTGGTTGAAGCCTCAAAATATTGTAAACAAAGTAGCAGGCTAAGCTTATCATACTCTACTGGTTGGACTGTTCAGTTTCCCCACATGTGTTTAAGTTTCAAGGTAAGCTAATACTTTTTCTCCTTGGGACAGGCCCTTTTAAGTCTTGGAGTTGAAAACATTGGTATTGAGATGGTCAGTCAACTTGAATGCAAGAGTTTTAATCAAATGTCTGCAGCATAACCTACTAATGATGCTAACCGAATTTAACAGTAAATTTAGCTAGTTCTGTGCGTCAATGCGTTCACGATTGTGAATGTTTTATTTGGATTAAATGTGCATGTTGAGAGCGGGTGTCCATTGAGCGCGCACGGCACGAGAGCGGGCCAAGGAGAATGAGTTTACTTTTGGTAATTAAGTTGCACGCATAGTCTACAAAAGTTGCGGGAGAACTTTATGCTTCTAACCGAGCAGTGTCAGGTTCATCAGTGCGACCACCGACCGCTTCCAGGGATGATCTTGTTGGTTTTCATGGAGATAGACGCAGTGTGCATGGAGGGGATGGGCTGTGTGTGTGCCTGTGTGTGTGTATGAGAGACGGACGCGTGAGTGACAGAGAGGGAGCGCAAGGAAAGGAAATTCAGCTTAACGAACGCTGCGTGTTTTTCAATAGCGTTTCAATAGCGCTAAATAAATACATAAATAAATAAAGAATAACGAAACGCAATATGTGGCGGCCGGTGCTGAATCTGTGGCGCACCGCCACAAATTTGTCTATGTGTGGGAAACACTGAGTGTGTCAGAAAGTTATTCCATTTACATTTAAATTTACATTCATTCTTTTAGCCGACACTTCTAGCCAAGTCACTACGACTTACATATATCAATTATATTACATATTATATAAATTAGCAACTTGCTCAAGGGTACAATGGTGGAAGCTGGGAAAATTAATGTACAACTTTCAAGGCTATTAAATGCTACTTTATTAATGCTACCATTTACAAACATATAACACTGGACTAGGAAATAGTAATAACTGTTTTCATGTTTGTACTTATGTGTGAAATATCCTCACAGCTGCACAAGTTGGAGGTGTTGGGGGTCCAGCCGTTATTCATCATGAGGCGTATAAAAACTACAGAAATATACACAACATCAAGGATTGCAAGACACAAAAATGTAAAATTAATTAATCGGCTTTATAATTCGATCATACATGGTAAGCATTGATTTTGTTTATTTGTGAGTTTTACCTAGATTCTTAAAGAGACCCTATGCAACTTTCTGCAGGAGACGATCGCTCCTTGTTTACATCTGGAAGTTTGAGACGAAGAACCACGCTTGCAATTTATATATTTAAATATAGCCTATACATGTATAAATATACACGCTAAAGCTGTCGGGGAAGCTCTGCAGAGAAAATGCAAACATAAAACGAGCAATCCTGCATAGTTCCTCTTTAAAGTCCAAAGTAGGTATTTGTTATAACAAATTTGATCTATGATTGTCACGGTTTGGGATTTGGATTTTGGGTTTTAGTTTGTAGGGTCTTGGTTAGAGCCGCAACCCTGACAATGATAATTTCTAACCTTTAATCTCACAGGAATCACCACCACCTCTATTGCAAGTCAGGCCTCAGGCAAGTAGCATAGTAGTTTTACTTTTGTACTGCTGTGATTAACTTATTTTTCCTTTTCTTTTTGTTAATTCAACTTTAATGTGCTCTCTAAGAGCAAGTTGTTTGTCATAGTATCATAAATGGTTATTTATGCCTTTCATAGACACTAGCGCCTCCACCTCTGCAGCCCCCACCAATACATCCTCAGGTAAGGTCCACAGTAGGCCTGTCACGATAACAAATTTTGCTGGACGATAAACGATAATATTGCCGTTCTGAGATCATTTTTATCTAATATAATGATAATGCCATAATAATGCAGGTACACCTTTTCAAAGATCAATAACTTGTATTTCTAAAGAATAAGGAACTGGAATGGGAAGACATTTTTAAATATCCACAATAAATGAACAAAACAACCAAAAACAATAAATACAATGGACTCTCAGTCTCTACTAAGACTCTGTTTAAGGGCCAGCAAATTAAAACGTGACATGCAACAGGGGGCGTGTAGAGTGACAGTTGCTAAGCCTTATGCACGGAACAAAATGTCATCATAGCTGATCAATTAGGCCTACGCAGTCAGCTAAACATTTGAAACTTGCGCAAAACGCCATGAACCCAGCATCTGCACGTCACATAAAACACAAATTGAAGCAATAAGTTGGTCATCGGATAATCCTACTGCAAAGCCTTTTCATAGGTATACTACGTTTATGACATATAACGTTGATTACGAACACATTTCACCACAGCTGACAATTAGCTTACGACATTTTAACCGGAGCTGCCGGCTGTTTTGGCTGATTCTTGAGCTCTCAGCGGAGTGCAGACTTTGCGAAGTGTGTCTTTATCAGATGATGAAAAAACGTAGCTTATAAGCATGATTTTCTGAACTGCATTATCACTATTTTTACCCCCATACCTGTCAAGCTACAACAGAAAGCCTCTTCAGTGTGCTTAGGCCAATCGCCAAAGCCTCGTCTAGCCTGTTAATCAAATGAATGTAAGAAAGTAAAGTTGTCCGTCATGTTATTGAAAGATACATGTCTGACAACTGACTGACATGAGGGTTCACTCCTCGTTAGGCTGCGCTAAAGGAAGCACCGTGGTTATCCTCTCTTTCGTAGAGAGAGAGAGAGAGAGAGAGAGAGAGAGAGAGAGAGAAGAAAAACAATCAAGCATGAAAATGGAAATTATCGCGGCCGGAAAAGTTATCGAGCTCATTTTTTTTATCGTGCGATTTATTGATTTATTGAATATCGCGACAGGCCTAGTCCACAGCATAGGTGTAGATTAGAAGGTAGAAGAAGCATATCACAAGTTTGTGTCCCTGATTGTGTTTGGCCAGTTGATCACAAGGGTCTGTTATACAGCGGTTCGTAAATGACTGCAGCTTGTTTATCCTGTTTAGCTCAATCCACTTGCCTACACACAGGCCACACAATAATGTAACATAGATGTGTCTGTCTTTAGTCTTGTATAGACTAAGTTTTATGTACCATAAATTATAACCTTCCCTTTTTACAGACCATGAAACCTTCAACATTATTACCATCTCTTCCACTGGTAAGTAAAAAAAAAGTAAACTTAAGCATAAAAGTTTGCATCCCCTTAGTTAGGGGTGCAGCGAATCCAGGGGTGCATAGGATCCAATGTTTGGTTTTGGATTTGGTTGAATCTTTTTGATTGTGTTGAGCCATGATTTTTCAGCCAAGCTCACCAAGATCATAGAAATTATCATTGCAGGAGACTTATTTCCCATGATCCAAGATAAATAGATTGGGTTTTTGAAATTACATCTTTAACCTTGCCTTTCATAGATGCTGGCACCTCCACCTCGGAAGAAACTGAGAACCATGGTAAGTGGCACAACTGTAATTGACTAAAGAAACATGACCAGTTTTATGTCACTGGCCGCACAACCACCACCGCCACCATCACCACATGTTATAACCTTGCCTTTCATAGACGGTGGTCCCTCCACCTCGGAAGAAGCTGAGGACCCTGGTAAGTAGCACAGTTATAAATGGCTAAATACTAAATGAACTATTGGGCAGACAACAAGAGTTTTTTCAGCTAGAGGTTGTTTCAACAGAAATGATTCTGTTCAGAATTTGAGTCGGATACTGCTCCTTTGGCCTGGGATTATAGGCTCTGCTCTGTTTCTATGGAAGTTGCAAGAATCCACGTTGTTCTATTAAATGCCGTTAAATAATTAAATAGCCTTCCAACAGTTTGAAGCGGAGCTTGCCACCGATTAGTTTTGGTTTCTGTCAAGCAAATGCGCACATGCATGCATGCATTCAATTAGGTTCATGTGGCACTCAGGCTAAGTAATTGCTTCTGTAACACCATAATTTTCCTCAGGACATGAATAAAGTAATCTATCTATTTATCAACATATTATATCCTTGCCTTTCATAGACGAAGGTCCCTCCACCGCTTCAGTAGCTGTGGACTCTGGTAAGTAGCACAGCTGTAAATAGCTGAAAAGTGTAAAAAAAAATCATTGTAATTTCTTTGCTGGCCCCACCACCATCACCACATATTATATCCTTGCCTTTCATAGACGAAGGTCCCTCCACCGCTTCAGTAGCTGTGGACTCTGGTAAGTAGCACAGCTGTAAATAGCTGAAAAGTGTAAAAAAAAATCATTGTAATTTCTTTGCTGGCCCCACCACCATCACCACATATTATATCCTTGCCTTTCATAGACGAAGGTCCCTCCACCGCTTCAGTAGCTGTGGACTCTGGTAAGTAGCACAGCTGTAAATAGCTGAAAAGTGTAAAAAAAAATCATTGTAATTTCTTTGCTGGCCCCACCACCATCACCACATATTATATCCTTGCCTTTCATAGACGAAGGTCCCTCCACCGCTTCAGTAGCTGTGGACTCTGGTAAGTAGCACAGCTGTAAATAGCTAAAAAGTGTAAACAAATAATTGTCATTTCTTTGCTGGCCCCACCACCATCACCACATGATAACCTTGCCTTTCATAGACGAAGGTGTCTCCACCACTGTAGTAGCTGTGGACTCTGGTAAGTAGCACAGCTGTAAATAGCTAAAAAGTGTAAAAAAAAATCATTGTAATTTCTTTGCTGGCCCCACCACTATCACCACATACTGTATGATAGCCTTTATGATGTGATATGATAGCCTTTAGGATAGCCTTTATGATACTGTATCCTTGCCTTTCATAGACGAAGGTGTCTCCACCGCTCTAGTAGCTGTGGACTCTGGTAAGTAGCACAGCTGTAAATAGCTAAAAAGTGTCATTTGTTTGCTGGCCCCACCGCCACCATCACCACATACAGTATTATAACCTTGCCTTTCATAGATGAAGGCCCCTCCACCTCGACTGTTGGTGAGGACACGTACATATTTCTTGTTCCTGTTGACCCTCCTACTCACTTGAGCTTAAGTAAGTACTGTGTACTTTACTTTGCTATTTTTAGTAATGGCCAAAGAGTAGTGTTGCTGCCCTTGTGAATCTCTTCATGGCCATAATTTACCCATTCTTTTATCGGAGTGCCTATTCAATTCAATTCAATTCAATTCAATTCAATTCAATTCAATTCAATTCAATTCAATTCAATTCAATTCAATTTTATTTATAGAGCGCCAAAACATTACACATGTCTCAAGGCGCTTCACAGAGCGTCAAACCTTCAAAGAGAGCCCATGAGCAACAGGGGCAAGGAAAAACTCCCTAGAATTGGGGAGATATATATAGGAAGAAACCTCAGACAGATCCACGGCCCCATAGCTGAGATGCCTAGGCCCCATAGCTGAGCTATTTACACCCTGTGACGTAACAACAAAATAGTATTATTGACTATGGACATCTGGGTGTAAATAGTACTACTGACTATGGACACCTGGGTGTAAATAGTATTATTGACTATGGACACCTGGGTGTAAATAGCAACAATGGCTATTTGCCCTATGCATGAATAACAGTGTAACAGTGATCGCTATTTACAAATACCGGGTGCAAATAGCATCTGCCATTATAGACACCCCGGGTGTAAATAGTAATGTTCATAATTTGCACCCTGGGTGCAAATAGCATCTGCCTTATTTTATCACTACTACCAACATGACAATGACCCATGTCGAAACACGTTTTGTTGGCCCTTGTCAACAGTCTTACTGTTTCACTTTTGCCTACAGACTCTTCCTCTATCCCAACTCCTCCAATACCACAACCAAAAAAGAGGAAGAGAGGTTTGTTTAGTTTTTTTTCGTTTCCTTGTGCAGGTGTAAGTCTATCTATATGATGACAAAAGGTTTAATCACTGAATTCCAGCAGCAATGAATCATTTCTGGTTTATGCAAAACAAATCCTCTTCTGTTAATTCCTTTTCTATAATGTTTCATAGATTTGTTCTCTTCTGCCTTATTTTAGGTTGCCGGAAATGCGCCAACCAAAAAGTCTTTCTGTACAACACATTGATTGACCGTAGAATGATGCAGGTAAGACATTGAAATTTACTGAGAGAGGGAAATATTGGTTTGGATTAAAAACTGCTTAATGACCACATGTACAGTAAATGTAACATGTAAATAGCAATGCCTTTAGCACATGTTATTGGCACAACCTTTTCTTTGTCCTTGTATGTTCTCCTGTGTCTGTAGGGGAGGGAGGAGGTGATGGTAGACTGGCTCCCTTGCACCACCTGGTAAGATCCCTAAACTCTGTTCTTGAAATTGACTCTAATCTGTCCTTTTGACAACCTCTTCTTCTTTTAAAATATTTCAGAATAAAACTGTTGTGATCGGATTCATTATGCCTTATGAGTTATGGTTTATAGTGTCAAGATCTGGGCCAGACTGAGTGATTTTTTGCCACCCATGGCCATTTTGTACATTTGTCCTGTGTCTGTATCCTTTTTTGTTTATTTTCATTAGGCTATGTTTTGACTATTTTGTTATTTGTATATGGCTTTGGACAAAAGGGTCTGCTAAATACCATAACCATAGCCATGTTACCACCACATTTTGATGGTAACTATGATTGTTTTGTACAATGATCTTACAATTGTGTATATTATTTGTGTTTTTCAGTGGAAAGACCTGGGAGCCAACATGGGAGCCTGCCATGAACTTCATTTAATGTGGATTTTAATGTGGCTTTTTTTTACTCCGATGCAATAAAATGGTTTGGTTGGGTGAAATTGCTTTGCCTTTGTGTTGTACTTCAAAACGTACCATATGTGCCCTTCATAATTCAACATTATACAACGTAAAGCCATGTATAGATGTTAAATTACATCTACAAGTGACAAGTTTTCAGAAAACATGGCTTGGTTAGGTGAAATTGTTTTGCCTTTGTGTTGGAGGTCGAAATGTGTCATGTACCCTTCATTCGCTAATATACAAATTAGAGCCATGTAGAGATCTGTGTCCTCCACATTTTGCAGGAAGAGGAGATGTCCAAATTCTTGTTGAATCACATCTACAAGTTATAAGTGACAAGTTCTCCACTGTGTTTGTAGTTGATATTTATTGTAATGTTAGAATATGCGAAGGAACATTTATGGCTTTACAAGACTACACTCTGTGTATGCACACAAGTTGATGAATCAAACCAACCACCTTAAACATCCATATTGTTTGTCATACATGTGTTGGAGTAAATAAACATGATTTGCATGTCATCATCCTTAGACCTACGTGACCAAGTCCCATCCAGACAGCTATTCGTTTGAGTTTTCAGACAGTTTTGCATGCACACAAGTTGATGAAACATTAAACAGAAATATTTGGAAAAATACATATATATTTATGAAATAAACTGATCTTATGTGCTGTGGGAATTCTGATCCACAATACATACTCAGAAACTGTTGTTTAGACAGCATTTTTTTGACATGTTGATAAACAAAAGTTCTTAAATCAAACCCAAACCATTAAAACATCCATATTTTGACTGATTATGATACACAGAGGTGTGCTGTGCTGAAATAAACCCAATTTCACTGATCTTACGTGCTGTGGGAATTTTGATCCACAATACATACTCAGAAACTGTTGTTTAGACAGCATTTTTTTTGACATGTTGATAAACAAAAGTTCTTAAATCATACCCAAACCAATAAAACATCCATATTTTGATTGATTATGATACACAGAGGTGTGCTGTGCTGAAATAAACCCAATTTCACTGATCTTACATGCTGTGGGAATTTTGATCCACAATACATACTCAGAAACTGTTGTTTAGACAGCATTTTTTTTGACATGTTGATAAACAAAAGTTCTTAAATCATACCCAAACCAATAAAACATCCATATTTTGATTGATTATGATACACAGAGGTGTGCTGTGCTGAAATAAACCCAATTTCACTGATCTTACGTGCTGTGGGAATTTTGATCCACAATACATACTCAGAAACTGTTGTTTAGACAGCATTTTTTTTGACATGTTGATAAACAAAAGTTCTTAAATCATACCCAAACCAATAAAACATCCATATTTTGATTGATTATGATACACAGAGGTGTGCTGTGCTGAAATAAACCCAATTTCACTGATCTTACGTGCTGTGGGAATTTTGATCCACAATACATACTCAGAAACTACAATTCAGACACCCATATTGCCAGATAGGCCTAGGTAAGTGTCATACTCACTGTTTCATAAAATGTTAGGATGTGGCACATATTTTGATTCAGAGAATGATAACAAACTTATTTGTCAAATTTGAGACCTCCAGCTGCTTGTGTGTTGCCAGGAGGCGGAGCCAAAGTTTGGAAAATGTAGATTTCTAGGGGGCGCTATAGAGTCTGTGAATATGGGAGGTGTGATTTTACTTTGCTAATATATTCTATGTCATACATAGATGTCACATGCCAAATTTGGTCTGTCTATGAGGTATGCAAGTTAGAAACGCTAACCCTGGGTTTAGAAGGTCATAATTTGCATAGGTCCGACAGGCCTTGATAGGATTACACCAGTTAATTCAGGATAGTGCCATCATATGGCACATATTTTGATTCAGGGAATGATAACAAACTTATTTGTCAAATTTGAGACCTCCAGCTGCTTGTGTGTTGCCAGGAGGCGGAGCCAAAGTTTGGAAAATGTAGATTTCTAGGGGGCGCTATAGAGTCTGTGAATATGGGAGGTGTGATTTTACTTTGCTAATATATTCTATGTCATACATAGATGTCACATGCCAAATTTGGTCTGTCTATGAGGTATGCAAGTTAGAAACGCTAACCCTGGGTTTAGAAGGTCATAATTTGCATAGGTCCGACAGGCCTTGATAGGATTACACCAGTTAATTCAGGATAGTGCCATCATATGGCACATATTTTGATTCAGGGAATGATAACAAACTTATTTGTCAAATTTGAGACCTCCAGCTGCTTGTGTGTTGCCAGGAGGCGGAGCCAAAGTTTGGAAAATGTAGATTTCTAGGGGGCGCTATAGAGTCTGTGAATATGAGAGGTGTGATTTTACTTTGCTAATATATCTTATGTCATACATAGATGTCACATGCCAAATTTGGTCTGTCTATGAGGTATGCAAGTTAGAAACGCTAACCCTGGGTTTAGAAGGTCATACTTTGCATAGGTCCGACAGGCCTTGATAGGATTACACCAGTTAATTCAGGATAGTGCCATCATATGGCACATATTTTGATTCAGGGAATGATAACAAACTTATTTGTCAAATTTGAGACCTCCAGCTGCTTGTGTGTTGCCAGGAGGCGGAGCCAAAGTTTGGAAAATGTAGATTTCTAGGGGGCGCTATAGAGTCTGTGAATATGAGAGGTGTGATTTTACTTTGCTAATATATCTTATGTCATACATAGATGTCACATGCCAAATTTGGTCTGTCTATGAGGTATGCAAGTTAGAAACGCTAACCCTGGGTTTAGAAGGTCATACTTTGCATAGGTCCGACAGGCCTTGATAGGATTACACCAGTTAATTCAGGATAGTGCCATCATATGGCACATATTTTGATTCAGGGAATGATAACAAACTTATTTGTCAAATTTGAGACCTCCAGCTGCTTGTGTGTTGCCAGGAGGCGGAGCCAAAGTTTGGAAAATGTAGATTTCTAGGGGGCGCTATAGAGTCTGTGAATATGGGAGGTGTGATTTTACTTTGCTAATATATTTAATGTCATACATAGATGTCACATTCCAAATTTGGTCTGTCTATGAGGTATGCAAGTTAGAAACACTAACCCTGGGTTTAGGAGGTCATAATTTGGATAGGTCCGACGGGCCTTGATAGGATTACACCAGTTAATTCAAGTATAGGCTACAAAAAATATCTGCTAATAGTAGCAAACATTTTTTAGTAGTAAACAATGATATCATTCACAACTCTTCCGTGGCTCTCCGCCATGTTGAAAATGTCAAAGGTTATCTCCTCTCGGTAACTCGTCCATCAAAATATTCTACGGGTTGCCCAGTGGAAAATCCACGAGATGGTGTTCATGTGCATTTTTGACCTCGGCTTTCGGTATTTACCATAATTACTGTACCATAGCACATGAAGGCACCATTAGACAGGCCTTGATAAGGTTACACCACTAATACCAACACGTGGCACATAAGGGAGTAAAAACTAAAGTTTGTCACATTCGAGACCTCGATCTGCTTCTGTGTTGCCAATAATATGGCTATAAATGGCAACCCAGACATGTTCATGTCAATCAATCTCAGAGGTCAGCAAGGTCAGACAAGGTTACAGCAGTCATTGTCAACTATCCAGGGGGAATTTGATGCCAACTGAACAACAATATAAGGCTACTGTGCTTCATCACAATCCCACATTTTAAGAAAGCAATTCATGTCAATATAGTTGGTAGATTCGCATTAGGTAGGCCTAATTTGTTTAATGTGCATTATACAGTCATTGTCTGAAAGGAGGTAAGTATTTTTTGTCATGGGTAATAATCAATACATATAGCCTACCCTTTACTATTTGTCTTTGACTTACTGCATTTCACCCATCCGAGGCCAGTGTATGGCCAGTGTATGGCCTTCTTGCACAAATACATTCAGCCAAGGAAGTGACCCAAGCAGTCAAAGTCAATAGAAAGACGCAGTGCTGTGGTATACCCAGGCAGAAAACAATTATTTAATAAATCCAATCATTATTATTTATTATCAATTTGTTTTATTACAGGCTATAGACACACATTGCATATTCACCTCGTAGGCAATCAGTCACTGTACACGTCATCTGGAAAAACTCCAACCATGTATTGGTTTTACCTGTGTACTTCACACAGGTGATCTCACTAATTACCTGCTCTACCTAGCTGAAGAGTTCTGCTAATCAGAATCAGCTGATTTAAATGAATGGTCAGCACAGATATGTGGAAGGACTTTTACACCTCTGGCTATAGCATTATGTATGGAGGCAATAAACAGAGGGAGGGAGAGAGGGAGAGAGAGAGAGCGCTTGGCGTACAATGGCCTCTGGTTGCCTTCCCCTTGGAATGGTATATATATAAACTTTATTACAGGCTCTAAGCCTAACAGCAAAACATACATCAAAAAGGAAAAGATACATAAACACATACACACTCTTAAGCCATACCAATGTTTCCACAAATATGATTCATACCTGACCAATCTTCACCTGGGGCTTGTAAGCATCATTATAATACAGTTTTGAGGCTCATCAAGACAAAATTAAAACATTACAGGTGCAATTGAGTCACAAAAGAGCTTACTTGCACTGCTGCTCCTGGGCTTTTTCAGCAGTATCCTCAGACAGTCATTATATGCTACCTGAAGTTTGCACAGGGTCTCCTTTTCGTAGCTGTCCCATAATGGGGCTACATACATAGGAGTGCAGTAGGCACGAAACAAGCTCAAACATTAATCGGACATACCACATACGTCTCTACCTATAAATACCAGCATCATCTTCCATCTTGTCAGGGATGAGGTGCCCAAGACATTTCATACAGTTAGATACACATCTCTAAATAGGCATTCAATAAACAAAGTTGAATTTAACACAAATACTCAAGCAAGAAGTAAAGCTAATAACCAATTGGATGTGTTATTGGGATTTTATACATTTAATGTGCGCAAATATAATTTTGGTTAACTCACAACCTCAGCCCAGGCAATATTCTGTGGACCCCCTGCAATCTCTGGCGGCCCCTAAGGTTGGGAACCACTGTTTTAGAGTGTGTATGTTATTTACTCCAAAAATGTAACTTTGATGAATAAAATAATAGCTGACAGTTACACGAGCTGACTATTCGTGTAACTGTATTTCAATAGGGAATAACGTAGTTTAATATAAAAAAAAATATGAAAAAAGGTGAAGTGTTCTTTTAAGAAGAATATTATGGTTATGGGATGGGAGAGGGGTGCACCATAGCAAGTGTCCATCCTCAGGTGTGTGTGTGTGTGTGTGTGTGTGTGTGTGTGTTCACACATTTATGGTTATGGTTATGGGATTTGGCAGACGCCTTAGGGGGAGAGTGGCGCACCATAGCAAGTGTCCGTCCTCGGGAGGGTGGGAGGGCGGGATAGAGGGGGTGGGGGGCGGGATAGAGGGGCGCACCATGGCAAGTGTCCGTCCTCGGGAGGGTGGGGGGAGTGGGTGGGGGTGAGGGGCGCACCATAGCAAGTGTCCGTCCTCGGGAGGGGGTGGGGAGTGGGTGGGGGTGAGGGGCGCACCATGGCAAGTGTCCGTCCTCGGGAGGGTGGGGGGAGTGGGTGGGGGTGAGGGGCGCACCATAGCAAGTGTCCGTCCTCGGGAGGGGGTGGGGGGCAGGATAGAGGGGCGCACCATAGCAAGTGTCCGTCCTCGGGAGGGTGGGAGGGCGGGATAGAGGGGGTGGGGGTGAGGGAGGGTGGGGGGGGCAGGATAGAGGGGCGCACCATGGCAAGTGTCCGTCCTCAGGAGGGTGGGGGGTGGGGGGCGGGGGGCGGGATAGAGGGGCGCACCATGGCAAGTGTCCGTCCTCGGGAGGGTGGGAGGGCGGGATAGAGGGGATGGGGGTGAGGGAGGGTAGGGGGGGCGGGATAGAGGGGCGCACCATGGCAAGTGTTCGTCCTCGGGAGGGTGGGAGGGCGGGATAGAGGGGATGGGGGTGAGGGAGGGTAGGGGGGGCAGGATAGAGGGGCGCACCATGGCAAGTGTCCGTCCTCGGGAGGGTGGGAGGGCGGGATAGAGGGGGTGGGGGTGAGGGAGGGTAGGGGGGGCAGGATAGAGGGGCGCACCATGGCAAGTGTCCGTCCTCGGGAGGGTGGGGGTGAGGGGCGCACCATGGCAAGTGTCCGTCCGGAGGGTGGGGGTGTGGAGGGAGTGAACGGGGATGAGGGCAGCTGACATTTCAATCCTCCTCTTCTGAACTGCTGCTACCTTGGTCCTCTATCTCCTCCTCTTCTGAAATGCTGCTACCTTGGTCCTCTATCTCCTCAACATCCTCCTCTTCTGCCCACGTTGTGTCATCACTCTGAAGGAATTTCCTGTACATCTCCTGGACCATGGCCATGTGTGAGCTGGTGAAGGTCAGCCTTTTTTTCACATAACAACAGAGGCCTTTTGGAGAATCTGGTTTACAACCTAAGACAGGAGGACACATATGTAACCTTAACCTGAATCACAAGTAAAGAACAATATTCATTAGGGGTGCACGATTCAGAAAATGTCATGATTTGATTTCGATTTTCAGGCTCAAGATTCGATTCAAAATCGATTTTCAATTAAAAAACTATTCTCGATTCAGAAAACGATTCGCAGTGTATAGGTACTTTTCCCATATGATTACAGTAGACATACAATTTAAAAGAAAGGTAGCACAACAAATTAAATATGTTTAAATCTACTCAATGTCAGCTTCTTTGGGTAAGATATATTGTTTTCATTCTGTCCACTCATAAGGATGGGCAACATAAAGTTATAAATTTGATCAAATTATTTACTATAACCTGTATCCTCACTCACTTTCAGTTTAACTTTGAAGTGAGGATATTACTGCGCCGAAATGCACCACGTTTTATTTCGTCTCACCATACTTGGTCGCATGACTACTCATGTAACTGTATTTTAATAGGGAAAACATGGAGATGTTTGGTTGCTTCTAATTTCATCTCTGTTTGGATCCTAATGAATGAACTGGGCTAGCTAAGTGCTATCAAAGTTGCGCCGCACGCCAGAGCCAGTGAGTGCATGCATTAAAACTTGAGAGGTATGTATCAACTCGTCTTAGTTAAAGTGTAAGTTTGGCGGAAATTGAAAATAAAGCTATTTTCTGAATGAAAATACACCAACTAAAGCCCTATTCGCACGGGATTAGTATTACCTGTGGACCTCTGGTCATTTTCAAATTATCGCCCCACCTCTGTGTTACTTGCAGCGCATTCGCACGGGATAAGCAAAGTCTGTTAATTACTCTATTTTCACTGACATTACACCCGGATATGTCGTATCCTAACGTCCGCAAACAATGCAGAAAGTAGAAAAGATATGCAATTGCAATAGCAATCACCGAGATGCAGATTTGCACGGGATTAGTATTATCACCGGACGTCTGTGTTTGGCGAAATACAGTAGGTAATTTGCGGCGGAATTTTTACTTTACAAATTACAGACATGGCACATTCGCACGGGACTAAGATCTCAGCCATCCTCCGCAATTATCACAAATCACCAAAGGTCCACAGGTAATACTAATCCCGTGCGAATAGGGCTTAAGCCGTGGAGGAAGTAATTTTCGCTCATCACACAGTACAGAGCTAGCTACAGCCCAAAATCGCAACAGTGGGTGTGCATGGGGATTAGAGCCACACGCTTTCAAAATCACATTTTTAAACCACTAACAGTGCTCAAAACAGCGCCAAACCTCATCAGTAGCTTGCTCTAGGTGTCTACACATAAAACGAAGCACCAATCAGTCTGTAAACTTTGGAATAGTCAGTAGCCTATACATGTAGAATCAATTCGAGACAACGAATGGGCAACACCCCATCTGAAGCACAGAAATGTCTCGCGAGATCTCACACGAGAGGTCGTGGACTTTCCTTCGTGAGGAGCTGGAAGGGGTTAGTGTTCATAACAGTCTTCTTTTATAAACTTCGGGTTCATGAGCCAAGTTGTTGGTGCTTCGTTTTATGTGTAGACACCTAGAGCAAGCTTCTGACGAGGTTTGGCGCCGTTTTGAGCAATGTTAGTGGTTTAAAAATGCGATTTTGACTACCCGTAGGAATAGGTCCCGTGCTTCCGTGTGAGATCTCGCGAGACATTTCTGTGCTTCAGATGGAGTTGCGGTCTCGAATTGATTCTACGTGTATACTGACTATTCCAAAGTTTACAGACTGTTTGGTGCTTCGTTTTATGTGTAGACACCTAGAGCAAGCTACTGATGAGGTTTGGTGCTGTTTTGAGCACTGTTAGTGGTTTAAAAATGCGATTTTGAAAGCGTGTGGCTCTAATCCCCATGCACACCCACTGTTTGCGATTTTGGGCTGTCGCTCCTGCCCGTGCTAGCTCTGTACTGCGTGATGAGCGAAAATTACTTCCTCCACGGCTTAGTTGATGTATTTTCATTCAGAAAATAGCTTTATTTTCAATTTCCGCCAAACTTACACTTTAAGGGAATAACGTAGTTTAATATGAAAAAACAGTCAAGTGTTTGAACACCGTTACCAACTGGGGGAAAAATAAGTATGAATCGATTTTTGGAATTCTATGAATTGATTCTGAATCGGTAGAGTTTGAATCGCGATACTAATATTCATCAAATAAAATTCCACTTACTGTCTTTCATATTGGCAGAGAGCTCATGCAACGTAGCTGCTTCGGTCTTGAGAGTCTGCCAATGTTGTTTGACCTCAGACAGAATGATGTGCTGTTCTTCATTTAAGCGTAGACTTAGCATCTTCAGGTCGAACGCCCTTTTCTTGGTTTTCAAGTCCTCTATCACACATTTAATCAAATACAAAGAACAAAAATATCATTACCATGTATTAAACATACTTCTACATGCATACATCCCTCCAGCATTTTGTCAGCATCTGACCTCCATTTTACTGTGTTCTTTTAATTGGCCAGTAAGGGATAAGGCTTTTTCTTTATAGGCAACATCCTTGAGTCACCTCGACACTGACGTTGACACTGATGTTTTGCAGGCACTAAACAGTTGAATGGTAATGTACTTACCCTGTTCTCGCACCACCCATGGCCATATGTAAGAGTCAGATGCTAGAATGGTGTCTGCAGTGTCCAGTGGTGGTGACCTAGTGATGTTATACTCTTCAATGGCCTCAATCAACTGACTCTTTTCTCCAGCCATTTTTTTCCTGAGAGGTTGTCTCCTTTTGCTTCCATCTATAATAAAAAGTATAAGGTAAGCCCAAGCAATTTAGTCTGGCTATCACCATACTAAGCGCAATCTTTTAAGATTGAACCTTAGCATGGGGAGTCTGCGCTTTATTTCTACTGTACGAGAGGCGTGCTCTCGGAGGAGGGGCGGGACTGTCAACCTCTACTGGCATCATTCAAATCATAACTCTGTACGCTTGGATAATCCTTCAACCAATCAGACCAACGATCCGATGCATTTTGGATAAGCTAGTTTGTGATTGGAGCCAAAGGTTCGGGCAGGGAACAGAGGAGATAGATGTGCAGGTTTCCAGCCTAAGCTGCCGGGCAAATCCAAATTCGCCAGCAGGTCAGGCAGGGTTCACCCAGCAGTTAAGAGTCTCATACAATTTGCAAACATTCAAAAAAATAAAATAAATAAAGAAATACTTGCCTGTGAGGCGGTACAGGTCTGTCCTTCTCTGCTTATAGGACATAGCTAGACCCTCTATTTTCTTTTCTAGGGTGTCTAGTGGTCCGTCATCCCCTGTAGAAGAAATACAAATGTCTATGGTGCTACATAACATCTGTGTTTATTTCTGATATCCACTTCACATATGTAGCGGTGAAATTAAATTAAATGAATTACATTACAATGTTATGGTTATGGTCATGGTCATTACAACACACTTATCTCCTAAGATGGTGATGACGTGAGGCTGAAATACCCAAATAATAAGATGTATACTCAAAAGATGTAAAAACAAAAACAAGGTTCAAATAGAAACTCACTATTCACTATCACAACTCAAACATTTCTTGCTGGGATAACTAAATACCAGGTTTTAAGTACAACACTGACATCACTAGTAAGTAGTAGAAATGTTTGGGGTCAGTGTATAGATTTTTCCGTTTTGAGTTAATAAGAAATTGTACACTGCATGACAATAAACAGTACAGGCTGAAGTGTCTCTGCATCACAAGAAATATCAATGTAAAATCTAAAAAAATACCTGAAGCTGCCCATTCTTTTATGTCCTCCACCCACTGCTGGACAGTGTTCTCACTCACTGAATTCTCCAACTGGAATGCCTCCAATTGTTTGTTGTGTTCCACAAGGTTTGCTTTCGTCTACAAATACATATGTAAAGGCATTAACCCACAATAAAAGCAACAAACTAGTAAGTAATAAGCATTTGTGTCCGTGAGAGAAGTACTTTAACATATTTTCGGCATAGTGTTGAGGCCAGATGCTCCCTCTTTCGGAGATTCCAACCCATGGCCTGTATCGTCAGCATGTCTGTCCTGGCTGTTAATGGCGAAAGAAATGTAACTGTAGCGTTATTCACTAATGTAAGTCATCGCAAGTTATCTAGGTTTGAGGTCCTTCCCAACTCCTCTTCCCAGGGTAACAGAAAACAGGCCAGGTAACCCAACAAATACATATTACAATTAGAATACACAATAAAACCCCAAACAATTCGCCAGGAATACAGGCTCAATGACACAAAAACCCTGCCTAGCATTGATAAACCAACCAGTACTCTGTGACCTCAAGAAACAGATTTCTCCTTTAACATACATACTTCTGACAAACATACCTCCTTTGGCCATGTACTTCGTACAAATGGCTGTCCTGGAGAGGAAGCTATTTACTTGTTCAACTTCCTCTCCAAGCGTGGTGCCAGCGCCATCTTGGTTTCGGCCTCCCCAATTGATCTTAACCAAGTAAACAAACAAAAAAATATATTATTGCTAAGTAAATTACACCAATAATGAAAGGAAAAAACAATTACCTCGCACTTGAGTAATTAAAGCAATTACCTCACACTTAAGGGAATGCGCCTTAGCGTGCATGATTGATAGAAATGGCTTTGATTGCAAGAGGTGCTCCAAGTTTGTGAATTTGTTAATCACTTTTTTTAAGTACGGCCAATATTTGCATACGACATCGCTGCAGAAAAACACAGTTGGAAGGCATTCTTTTTGTAGGTACAATGGATATGCAAATATCTCGCCCCTGAACATATTCAGTCCTTTCAGGAGCATGCCGTGACGGCACACTGCCACCTCCAGGCCCTCCTCATCAAGTTTTTTCGATTTGTTCACAGTCGTTTCCCTTGCAGCAGCCCAAACGCCTTTGCCGCATACACCTTTGCCAGACACCTATGACAGGTCACACAAGAGCAAAGGAAAAATTACAATCTAAAACGGATAGTTCCAGCCCTTGATTATGATTGGCTGAATCGCGTTCGATGCCATTGTTAAATCCAACACAAACATACACCTTGACCGCATTTCATTCTATAGTAATGCGCTACCACAACTTGCACAGAAGTTAGAGTAGCTGCATCTCGATGTTGCATGGCAACCATTCATATGGAGGAAATATATTTATTGGAAGAAGAATGATTATCTACATTTTTCGTTGCTGTGCCTTTGCTTCATGAAATCTTGCTAGATCGAGATTAACAACGCCTCTTAGCTGTTCTAAAATCAGTGTAAACTAGGGAATTTTGGGACTTATTGCTTAAATAAAACACGCTCATCCAAGCATGGATAAGACATTTAGAATAACTTACATGCTTGGTCTGCTGATGGACCTCCTGGACAAATTGTTGAACCTCTTCATCTTTCGCTAGAAAAAGTCCCTCAAAAAGGCCACGGTGTTGTTCATCACTGTAAGAATTAGCTGCATGTAAGTCAACACTTTGCATATGTAACGGTAGCAAATCACAGCCGATCCAATTAAGGTTTGAGTCCGACCGTGTGCAGGGCTGAGCCGCATTGTCCAACACGACAGAAGTAAACAATACAACCTCAAAAATAAATATAAATGCATTACAAAAATGCAAAAATAAGAACATACCCTTTCCTAAAGCGGTACAGTTTCCTATTGCCATCCACCGCAACAGCATGTGCCTTAGGACTGCACGCTGGGCACTTGAATATTTGCCTCCGGAAGATCTCATCCATGTCATACACACAACGTTTCCATTCGAAAAAACTTTTCTGAAACGTGTCCGTGCATATTTTCCCTGACTTTATTTTTGTGTGAAGACAGAAACAATAAAAAATAGATTAAGTGATGCAATGTCAATACATTTACAAACAATTTCATTTGTTTATATTAGCATGCATGTAGATTGTATGATGGTAATACTGTTCAAACTGTTATGTCATTACTCATTACAGTATCAGGTATCTTTGGGTACATACCCGGCCAAAGTATTTGCTCCTCTGCTCAAGCAGCTGAATGAAAGCCAGCCGTGAGAAGCCTGGAGCAGACACTTTCAAGTCTTCAAAGGTTGAGAAGAGGTCAATCGCGTACACGGTTTCGCAGCTGGAGGTGGCAGCCCAGTACCCACCCTCAATTAAGGCCCCAATGTCAGTGTTCTTTCTAATGTTACAATAAGAACATTGAAATGAGGGTAGGTACACATTGTAGCGACCTATGGGAAGAACAAAAACTTTTAAGAGTGTACCCTTACTCTTACATTTAGCACATGACAATCTGAATTAAATACTTTACTTACCATCTATGCCAATGAAAATTGACTTTTTCCATGGCAGTGTTTTAATGCTTCCTTGCTCGCACGCGCAAATATCAGGCACCTCCAGAGGCAAAATGCAATCTGGAGGTAAAAACACAAGATTAAGCATACTGCATATTTTTAAGGCATTACAAATAATGTTAAGGACTCGACTCATACCCTGTTCTGTATAGCTGTATTCATCCCCGTTCATTCGGAGTATGGTGGTTGCGGGAATTGGGCGGTAGAAACCCTCGACAACCGATTCTCTGTTGTGCAGGCGCATATGGTGGCACAACAGGTCACAGTCACCACAATAGTGCTGCTTTGGCGCACAGTCTCTGCAGCGTATAATGGCAGCTTTCGAAAGACAAGTCTGACACCTTTTTACTTGGACTTCCTCAGCAGCCAGTAGGTGGTGAACAGCATCGGACCTGAGAGATGCCCAATTCTGTCTCCACATCGCCTGGCGGGTAGTCCAACTTGTGGAAGCAGTGGGGAGGGGCAGTTCCAATGCCCCTTCATCTGCCAACATTTCTGACACTTCTTGATGAAGGATGTCTAATTCAGAATAAACAAAACAAAACATATGAGGAACCAGATACAACCTTTTCCAAAAGTACCAAATTGCACTCCAACCTCTTTAGGACTGGGTTTCTTGGAATGGTCCAACCTTTACCCATATAGTCCCTTTCACACCCTTTTTTTGCGCATTCGGATAGCATGGAACTGTGGATTAAAAAGTTCCTATAACTAATTCAGCCACAACTTTCCGCACTGCCGGTGTTAGCGAAACATACGGAAACATAAAATACCTTGCT
Organism: Sardina pilchardus; assembly: GCF_963854185.1. NCBI lineage: Eukaryota > Metazoa > Chordata > Actinopteri > Clupeiformes > Clupeidae > Sardina > Sardina pilchardus. The sequence continues at coordinate 10,252,760 of NC_084994.1, forward strand.
TTCTAGCCAACCCCCAGTTATCGGGTCTGTACGAAACAGAAGGCAGTTGTCTACCGTTTCCCTGCCTTCAGCTCTCTACCAATTCACTTGCCGTAGCAGGCATCAAGATACCGACTACGAACTGTTTTGGATAGCCTAGCAAGATACCAACACAACACGCCATTGTCAGGATACCAGAAAGAAGAATAACATAATGTTTGACAACAGGAACAGCTGATCACAATTAAATAGAATTTTGGATGTTGAAGGCAGCATGAAGGGACACATCTATGCGGTCTTCAAAATTTGTCAAAACAAAGGTATCTTGGAAGACAGCATTTCACAGAAATACTTGATTCGGACATGCCTCGATGCCTCATTCCCCTGATAGATATCTTCAAAGGCAGCATTTTTCTCACCGTTTCATACAGACCCATTCTATGTGTTGTTTGATTACATATTGCAGTGTTTTACTTACTCTGTTCTTTGCCCATATAGAACCAAAGACAGCAAATACTTTATCAGCAATATTTTATTAAAGTTTATGAAAGCTGAGCTTCCACTTTACGCATAAGCTGCAAGTCTCTGACAGTATACTGCACCACCAGGTTGTCCAGCTGCGGCTGGGAGATGACAATAGAGCTGCTACTCTAAGCAGTAAATGGGACTTTGGGCTGAGGATCTGTCTTGACTGTCTTGATTTTTTATTTGCTTGCACATAACTCAAAAGGCTAGCCGGGTGCTTCAGTTCAATGTGCAGTTTCAGATTTGCTGTGGATGAAACTGAAGAATAGTATAGAATAGAAGAATAGAATATATACTTTTTTGATCCCGTGAGGGAAATTCGTTCTCTGCATTTAACGCAATTTAACCGAATTAGTGAACACACACAGCACACAGTGAACACACACAGTGAGGTGAATCACACACTAACCCAGCGGCAATCGGGGAGCAGTGAGGGGCTAGGTGCCTCAAGGGCACTTCAGACTGGTCGGGGATCAAACCGGCAACCCTCCGGTTACAAGCCCGAAGCCCTAACCAGTAGGCCACAGCTGCCCCAAGTGCACATTTTTTACCGAAATTGTTATAAAACTTATGACGCCTTATTGCTGCTTTGTCGCCTATATGCTGCCGTCACCTCGATCCATTCTGCTTTTTGTTTTGATGACACAGGTGGCGGTGCGACACCGGTGGCTGGTGTTGCCAGATTGGGTGTAAAAAAACACTACATATTAGGTCAACACCCGTTTATGATACATATCAAGTAAACACCCGTTTATGGTGTGTTTTACCCGAGTTTTCACCTGAAAGACTATAGAAATCTGGCACTCTATTGAACAAAATTAAAATGAGAGAGCGCGCCATTCACAGGCAATAGAATGAACAAGTTCACAGTAATATTCATCAGGCAGGAATACAGTACATTCAGTTACCATTGACCCAAAACATAAACTCGTTCAATGAATGTGTTCAGGCATATCACTGGTTAGAGGTACATACCAATATCTTCATCAACTGAAGTGCATGGCATAGGCAGATCTGGAATTACCACATTTTCTGTAATAGAAATTTGGAGATTACTTCAAAGAATACGTGTGCCGTGTTGTGTTGTTTTTTTAACACTGTTTTTTCACTATTACTTCAATTAAAAGACACTTACGAGATCTTTCACGGGAATGGTGCCGTGCACTGGATTTTGGAACTGAAAATGACATAGACAGCAGGCATGACCCTGAAACACTATGGGGCATTCAGTAAAGCATAAAGAAATTGACACAAAGGTTGAGGACTTACTAGCTGAGGACACCTTTCTGACACGCTTTGGTATAAGGTGTCCATACTCATTTCTACTCCTTATTGTAAAGGTTGCTGCCTTTCTTTTCTTCTTTTTCTTCACCTACAATACATATGACAACGATCAGCTGTGCCAACTCTTCAGACACGCCACCCACTGACCAGCCAACCCAAAAATATAATTACACGTACAGGAATTGGGATTGGGATGCTTTGAAGAACATCTTCTACCGCTGTGTATAATGCCTCCTCTTCCTCCATGAGCGCACGCTCGACCTCTACCTCGATTGGCTCCATTTCCATTCTAAAATCACTGAGAATGACACAAATGTCCTGAGTTAATTAAGTGATTAAACACTTCATTACCTTCACCGCAACATGCTACCTCATCAACGTCAGTTGTGAACATAACCACAGAGATGATTATGCGCAAAGGAAGCGCACGCACACTGAAGTTAATAATCAAGACACGGAATTTTAGCTGAAGAGCAAATCACATGGCACTTCTTGGTAACTTAGCCAAGGTTACGTCTTAGTAAAGCCTAACTTGACTATTCATAGCATTGGACCTGCTTGGAGTAGCTTTCTCAAGATGATAATCATGCAAATTACATTTATTTTTGTCAAACTAAAAATGCCATTCAGCTTGCATTATAATGCATTCATGAAACTACCTAACTGCTTAGCTTGACAGAGGTCTGTGGCATGAGGCACACTAGCATAGGTAACGTTAGCTCACCACATGATCAGGCACAATCCTGAAACATCTTAAATAATAATGCATATACTGCCGAATAAAACATATACTGCATATGTTCCAATCAAATAATACACAAATAACACAAACTGTCAGCATAGGCTTTTCACGTAATTATAATAAAACATTACCCTTTCGCATGCGGTAGACTTACCGGTTCGCATGGGGTGAAATGTCTAACGTAAACGTAATCACGTCTCTTTACGTACCTCATGATGCAAGAGCGTGATGCCGCTCGAGCTCCTTCGGGACAGTGCCTATCCCACTGGTGGCCTACCATCGTACTATTTCTACGATTGGATCGTAAAAAATCAAACGATAGTGACGGTAGCTCAGTCGTATGATTTATTACGATGAGCTGTGAGATCAGGTTGACTATACACATAGTCACATTCATAAACATCAACAGGATCCTAGGTTCTCAATTTGCTGGACTCACTGTCTACCATAAAGTTAAAGAATAGTAATAACAGAAGAAAAGGTAAGAAGATGTTGATAGCGTGATTAACTAGTGTGGTGCCTCCACTGAAGAATGTCTTTACCACTGCTCTGGTGGAAATATGCAAATCCTCAGAAATGTCAAGTGACTACAGTTACTTCTACCTGCTTTGATATAGCTTATCCAAAATGAAATACTATGCAATGCAAGCATCACAAAACATTTATTGTATCCTTTGTTTTTAACTCTTAGAATTCAGTTCAGTGTGACATAATAAAATGAAAGTACAAAAACAGTTTTTAAACCCCTTTTTAAAAGTTTAAAACTTTCAATGAAATCTCAATTAAGGATTACGTAGTTCTAAATAGTAACTGTGTGGTAATAATTCACCTGTACCACCCATAGCCTAAATTAATTAAATGTTTACCATGAACAATAGTTAAATGAAACACACAGTAATACTTTCTATAACACTTTGTGTTGGATGTAATTAATTGAACCTAGAATTGTTAACTGCTATACAATAAGTGGGCCAAACTTCACAGTTTAAGTCTCCACACATAAGCTTGCCTACTGAGTCTAAAAACATAGCTCCCACTTTCTTTAGCTGGAGGGGAATTCTGAGATTTCTCCCTAAAGCAGAAACTATTATTTTTACCTAATTACAGTGCATGAAAATGCACTGTACTGTTCTTCCTAGGCTTCTTATTCTTCTTCTTCTAACGCACGCAATTCAGCTTCAACCGCTTAACGTAGAAACTCCATTCAAACTATGTCGCGTAGGTCTTACTTACGCGATGTGTGCTTTGTATTTTTCAACTTTGTAACTTTTATACTTTTTAAACTATTAGATAAAAACTATTACAATTTCCCCCATAGACTTAACATTGCTCATTATGACATCACGGCAGCAATTAGAATCTTAGGCCAGGTGGCCGGCCACCTGGGCACCAACTGTCAGTTTCTCTACCATACAATCTCTCTGAAGACTACATATTATGTTCCCCTGTATCCTCTGCGCACAACAGTATCAAAATAAGTCCTCCTAATTCCATCCAACTTTATATCCATTCATCTTCTTCAAACCATTCACTCATCCACCCATTCTAAACAGTCTGCCTATCAACATCAATAAGACGCTCTACATTCAACTTTTAAACAATCTACTCTGTCTCAGGCTGGCTCTCTTAAGACTAGCCAGTTAAATTGATTACACCTGTATCTGTATCCACTACTCTCAGTAGAGAGCTGTGTCTCTCCATTCTACAAGAATATAAGGCACATTCCATCCAACATTCTATCCATTCATCTTCTTCAGACCATTCACTCATCCACCCATTAAACTGTCTATCAACATCTATTAAACAATCTGTCTATCAACATCCATTAAACTCTCTGTCTATCAACATTAATTAGACTATCTACATTCAACTTTTAAATTATTTACTCTGTCTCAGGCTTTAAGAGTAGGCTACACTCTGTCTCTCTTAAGACTAGCCAGTTAAATTGATTACACCTGTATCAACTACTCTCAGAGAGCTGTATCAGTGTCTCTCTTAACAAGAATATAAGGCACATTCCATCCAACCTTCTATCCATTCATCTTCTTCAGACCATTCACTCATCCACCCATTAAACTGTCAATCAATATCTATTAAACAATCTGCCTATCAACATCCATTAAACATTCTGTCTATCAACATTAATTAGACTATCTACATACAACTTTTAAAGTATTTACTGTGGGTCCCTCTCAAGCAGCGTTTATATGTCCTCCCTCGCTCCTCGATCCTCAATGATCTACATAAAGAAAGATAGAAGAAGGGCTAGACTATCCCATTGTTGCCGCTCCATCATTCTTTATGTAGATCAGTGAGGAGCGAGAGAGGACGCATAAACGCTATATGAGGGGCACCTTCTGTCTCAGGCTTTAAGCATACAATCTCATTAAGACTACAGATCCTGTTTCACTACTTCCTCTGTCCACAACTGTTTCAAAATAAAGGTCCTCACTGCAATAATACCACTGAAACTACTCAACTATTGAACTGTTCAACCATTCCAACTGTCAGTTATCATCCACTATGCCTCCAGTCAACTACATGAAACCTCCATGTACCTAGCAACCAACATAGCAACCATTAAAATTAAGTGTTTATGACCGTTTCCATAGCAACCAACATGATTATACTGCAGTAACTTATTGTTTCCTGATAGTGGCCACCATGGATACCCTAGCAACAAATGTTTCAAAATAAAAGTCCTCACTAGCAAGTTAGCTAGTTAGCATGGTTAGCATAGTTAGCATTGTTAGCATAGTTAGCATTTTTAGCATAACTGCAAAAAATCATCAACTAAGTTAGCTAATCAACCTGGTTAGCATTGTTAGCAAATTTAGCATTGTTAGCATAGTTAGCATTTTTAACATTACTGCTAGAAATCATCGGTTAAGTTAGCTAATCAACCTGGTTAGCATTGTTAGTAAAGTTAGCATTGCTAGCATAATAAGCATTTTAGCATAACTGCTAGAAATCATTAGCTAAGTTAGCTAATCAACATTTTAACATGAATAGAAAGCATTAGTTAAGTTAGAACTGGAATGTTTCATCTTTAAACTGTCTACCTTCACACTATCAACTCTCTGTAAACTATGCAACCACCATGTTTACCCTAGCTACACCTTAGTAACCATATCTACATTATCTATCTATTTTTGCATTTTCATGCACTGGTAATTCCTTGGAATTGCATTTCTAGTTATTATTACTATTATTATTGGGGAGGTTATAGGTTTGCACTGATTCGGGTAGGGTAGTGGCACTATACTGGATGGTATATCGGACGGAGAAGAGATGGGGTTTAACTTTGTATTGTTCCAGCAGAGACATTCAGGATTTCCATACATACAGAGAAATATAGGTAGATGGCTATTTATATAGATATATAATATATCTGCAGCATACAGAAATGCATTGAATACTAAGCTCATTAAACGGAATTGTAAGCCAGGACACACATACAGCAACGGCAACGCTAACCCCTTCAAGAAAGAAAAGAAACCTTTTTGTTCGTGACTACAGTTATTATGTGGTCAATTACGCCATCTAGCGGCGTAAACGGTACTGTGTAATAGAGTTAACTCGCACAGGTACAAACTTCCTCCAGTCGGAGATTGTTAATGAGGGCTATCTTTTACTGTCTATGGGGCTAAAGGACTGTATTGATTGATGCTTGGGTGGCGTCAGTTAGAACCAAAGATCATAGAGCGCTAGACTCTTTGGTTAGAACACCGGTTGTGAAGCAGTAGTTTCTCCTTAGTTTCTTTATTGAGTTTTCTTCCACCATACAACAGCATGAATAAATGTATAATGTATAGTGGTCTGTAAAGAACCAAATAAACTGTCATTAATATGGTCACTAAATAAACTGTATCGCTATCTCTCATTCTATGAGCACAACTTCTCACACAAGTAACATTAACAGGCTTCCTTCATTCAAACCCTTAATGCTAATTCTCCGTTTAGCATGCTAAGTCCTTGCATATCAACGTGAAAGATACATCCCACTCCCAATACACATGACCGAAGGTTACGTTCACTTACTTTTGTTGTCATACACGCACACAACTTCAACTTAAGGTAATTGGCAGTAAACTCACTCAAAACTAACGTCATGAACTAAACCAAAACTGTTATGTGGTAATACTACTAGATCTAACGTCTCTAATGATCTAACATGAGGCTGCACGAGAGGGCGTCACTAGGCAACACCTCAACAAAAGAAGAGTACAGAGATGCTAGATTAGTCTACGTCCTTACAGTAGAAACGCTAAACAGTAGATTCTTAAGCTAAACACATGAAGTATTATAATTTCAGAGAACGCTTACAGTATATTACTTCATGGAAATCATGTCAAGAGCAAGTTTAAGTGTATTAGCAAACCTCTTGCATACCAGTGTGAATTAACTCGATGTAAACATCAAACTTACTTTTCGTCAATGATTGCATCTCTGAATGTCATGGACTGGATTAGCCTACTCAGGATAACAGCAGGAATTGTCTAAGGGTAAATTAATTATGTCTTTTTTAGTGCACAGCCGTCTGCTCATCATCACAACAGAAAACGAAACTTAACAGGAAAACAAGCGACGTGATTTACCCAGAATGCTCGAAGTCAATATTGCATAGGCTATAACAAGAAATAAAATCTCAAAACATCACAAATATATCAAACGATGTCCTGTAATCATTACAATCTCCTAAATAGTAATTCATTACGAAGAGAAACTATTAATCAAATGGTCAAAAACGAAACACCGTCACAGTGAAAGCTCGTGTGATTGCCACCATAAATAGCACCTGGACATCAGTGTAATTTAACAACGATTAAGTCCGTACTTGCCTCTCGGGGCCATGGCGTCGTTAAGATTTAACCAGTCTCGGGGTGAGACATCGTTGCGGAAAATCTAAATCAGTCGTGAGCATGCGCAGTTGTAGACTCTCTCAGTCAATCAGCTCAGAGGAAGACAGTGGTTGCGGTATAAAGGAGTTGGGCTAAATAGTGATACAAAAGCTCCTGCACAATGGAACTCGTGCCAGTTCCTTTTGCAAGAATTGGCATACTTTGATTTTTTTTTTTTAAATATCAACATTGTATCTTAAATCACTCTGGAACGTCCTTTTGGCGTTACTTAAGCAATTTAAGATGAGCTATTCTGCGTAATAGTATACATTCGCCAACACACACGTTTTTGCTAATTATAGAGCCATCGAAAGACCAAATAACACCAAATTTATTGAGGGTGCTTTGGATGGGATCTCAAGTCATCCCACCAAATATGGCTTTCATACGTCACAGCATTTCCAAGATAGGCACACTTCCTGTTTGGCGGCTTCGCTTGCTGAATTTAATTGGTTGTCACAGGCAAACGCTTGAACGTTTGAAGGCGAAATCAAGGCAGTTGATCCGCCTTGGTCTGTAGATCACGCGTGCCAAGTTTCATGACGATCGGATGAACTATGCGGCCAGAGTCGCTTTACTTTGACTTTGGACAAAATTCAAAATGGTGGAAAATCCATCATGGCGGAAAATGACGTCACATGGTGCGTTGGAATCAGCTAGGTCAAAGGATTCCAATGGTATAAGTTTTATCAAAATCGGCCATACGGATCAAAAGTTACGGGCATGAACGCGTTTTCCAACTTTGACCAGTTGGTGGCGCTATAGCGTGAGAGTGGCAAGCATGAAACCTGGTGGTGTCAATCAGGGTAGTGTCCTCTATCAGCATACCAAATTTCATGACTTTATGTCTTACGGTTTGGGCTACAGGTGGAAAAATGTGTGGGCATCAGCGCTCAAAAATCGCTTTTCCATTCATTCCTATGGGAAAAAATCGACCGGAAAAACTGGAATAACGGGAGAACGACACGCCGTATCAAAAAGCTGTATACAAGCCACCATCCTCGCATCAGGACCCACGCGTGAGAGGTGGAACGGCGTCTCTAGCTCTAAATCCCTAGGACAAGATAGGGAGACAAAAGTTGGACTTGAGATAAATAAGTATATGAAACGCACGGATAACAATAGTGTGCTTTTGCAAGCACACTAATTACTACCTGCCTAGAAACAATGAGACTAAAGATATTCATATATACAGTGCCTATAGAAAGTCATCATACCCCTTTGAACTAGTTACTATTTTGGTCTTACAGACTGAAATCAAAACCCATTTAAAAAAGAAAAAAATCCAGTTTTATTTACAAATTCAGCTGTACAACATCAACATAATGGAAAAAAAGACAACATAGAATAACAGGGTTGGAAAAGTCATCATACCCCTGATTTAATACTTTGTAGAGCTTCCTTTTGCTTTCATTACAGCCATCAGTCTGTTTGCATATGTCTCTATTAGTTTTTCACACCCATTGGGGAATATTTGCCCAATCTTGCTTGCAGAATTGTTAAAATTCAGTCACATTCTGTGGGGAATGGCAGATACAGTATGTGCAGTAGTAGCAGTAACAATATAAGAGTATAAATATGGCTATGTAGTATGAACAACACAGATACAGTGTTTGCAGTAGTGGCAGTAACAGTAGAGTATAAATATATGTAGTATGAACAACACAGATACAGTATGTGCAGTGTAGTGGCAGTAACAGTAGAGTATAAATATGGCTATGTAGTATGAACAACACAGATACAGTGTGCTCTGCTCAGGGTGTCACTCAAGTGCATATCCGGGTCTGGTTTGTACACCACATTCAGGCAGTGTCCTCGTAGAGTGAGCAGCATGCTTTGCAGTCGCTTAGCAGCACTGAGGAGTGGCTTGTTGCAGATTGTGATGAGTTGTTTATGGTCTGTCTCAGCAGTCATATCTCCTCTGCCGTAGAGATAGTAGTGGAAGGGCTGACGAGCGATAACGATGCTCAAGCACTCCGTCTCAATTTGCACATAACGTGCACATAAAATGTTGCTCTGACGATGTGAGTGCGTGGGAGGCGAACACCACTGGCTGTCCCTCCTGCAGCAAGCAGCATCCAGGGCCGTTCAGGCTAGCGTTGCTTTGGACAGTGACTGGCTTGTTGCCTTCGCAATATTTCAGGACAGGCTAGCTGACGCTAGACGTTTGATTTCTGGGACGGTAGCGTCATGTTTAGGGAGCCAATGCCATGAGTCCTCTTTGTCTAAGAGCATGTGCAAAGGTTCACATACCTCGGAAAAAACGTGGCATGAATTTAGATAGGTATGTGACAAACCCAGTAAATATCTGCACACCTTTGGCACCCACGGGGTGCAGGTGTAACGGGTGCTAGCTGGTTAGCTATGCTGTGGAACGTTAGTAAACCTCACTCCCCGACACTTCAAGAGCGCTGCTGGCATGAAAGCTAGTAGCCTGGGCTTTTAGCTAGATTGTTAGCGCGCTCGACTCCCGATCCGAGGTGCTGCTGTCTCGCGGGTTCGAGTCCGGGCGTGTGCAGGGCTGGACCGCGGTGGTTCCACACAACGCAGGTTACACAGGCACGGCCTGAACTGCCCTCACCTTCTCAGGGTCTGGCCTGAGGCCCTCTGCTGACATCACACCCTCTGCTGAGCATGAAAGCACATCTCCTTTCATTTGAACTGAAGCTTCTTGAGACTGAGTCTGAGCCATGAGCGTGAGGAGTTTTGGTCACTGGAGTCACAGCTGGAGTCACCAGCATAGCCCACCATCAGTACGTCATCTGCAGTGGGCTCAAATCAATCAAATCAGGCTTATTGGCCATGTATACTTGCATGTATCCCATTCGTGATTAGTGAACACACACAGTACACAGTGAACACACAGTGAGGTGTAGCACACAATAATACACACCCGGAGCAGTGAGCTGCCTTCATACAGCGGCGCTCGGGGAGCAGTGAGGGATATGAAGGTCTTGCCTTGCTCAAGGGCACTTTAGCCGTGTACTGGTCGGAGATCGAACCGGCAACTCTCTGGTTACAAGCTCGAAGCCCTGACCAGTAGGCCACAGCTGCTCATCCTCTGGGTCAGCACCACAGCTCACCATCAGTAGGTCATCTGCAGTGCCACTGAGACCCCAAAAGGCAATTTGAGGCATAACACACACACACACACACACACACACACACACACACACACACACACACACACACACACACACACACACACACACACACTTTGAGGCAGCCGGTGCGCCCCCAGTGTGTCCAGAAAGTCGTGAGGAAGCTGCTCTCCCTGTCGAGTTTGCATTAAAAAAGGCATCATGTGCGTCCACCAGGGAGAATATGTGAGCTTTGGGCAGTTTGTAGAGGACATCATCTAGCGTCAGCATGATGTAATGAGATCTCCGCCAGGCTTTGTTAAGTGGCTTTGGGTCTATACAGATTTGAATCATGTCAGGCTTCTCAATGATGACCATGTTGCTAATCCAGTCTGTGGGCTCTGTCCCAGAAGTGAGGTGTGTGTGTGTGTGTGTGTGTGTGTGTGTGTGTGTGTGTGTGTGTGTGTGTGTGTGTGTGTAGGAGCCATTCATTTATTTATTTATTTAGTAATTTACTTTGATTATTATAAGGACCCTAAATATGTTAATACAGATTTAAGTTGATATTATATAATATTATTATTTAAATACATGATTTATACGTTGTGTTAGTGTGCATTCACCACTGCATGAGTGTCCCTCTGTAGGCCGAAAGGATACCTATTTAAAGGTGATGCAGTGACGCAGGCCAGACGGTGTAGCGGGGTGTATGCGGAAACAGTCTTTGACCGTGTCACCGGGTCAACGTGTCTACCTGGCGCATTGTGGAAGACAAAGGACTCTATATTGAACGGACTATCTTTAAGTTTATTTTGCAGTTTTATGTTTGTTTCATTATATAAATAAATCCACTCATCAAGAGGAAAGAAATAACATCATCATCTTCATTTAAACACGCGTCAAACTAACCTACAGCACCAGCTACTCCAAAGAAGTGAACAGAAACGGGAAAGGTTTAATGGACTTAGAAAACACAGGAAAACAAAAAACTTAACCTGTTTTTATCACTACAGTAAGTCAAAGACTACGCTATGGATTTCACAATGGATTATTTCCTAATGGATTACTTTGTGGACTATTGAATGAACCCGAGAAGGCCGACGCTTTGCGCGGGACGCAGCAAACAAAGGAGAGCGTCTCCGCAGAGGTATGAGCTTTAAAATCAATTGATGCAAAGGAACGTGGACCTTTTTGTGGATATAACTGTGATGAAAATGAACTATAATTTACACAGTTTATTTTGAATGCATGGACAATAAAATCACTTGTTGAAGAAGCCGACACAGACTGTAAAAGGAAACGTCGGGCCTCTTTGTAACTTCATCGAACACAAACTCAGATTGCTGCGGTGTTTGGATGGTTTGAAGGGAAGAAAATAGTTTTTCGTTCTATTGGAAAAGAAAGATAAATTGTTTTGAGGAGCATAATGGGTGACTCCGACGAAGAACCAGACAAAGGCCCAGGGCAACCTGAAAAGAACTTGGCTGAAGAGAGTGCGCGAATGCGCGCTTCAAGAGCTGGTAAAATGTCGCATTTAACGCGACGAATGAACATTGTTAAGTCTCTTACGGCTGATACAGACTTCGTTGATGAAGTAAAACAAAATACTGTGAAATTCAATGAAATGTTTAGTGAATTCAAAAGTGTTCATGCTTCTTACATCGCAACTTTGAGTGAAGAGGACCAGGAAGTAGATGTAAAGAAATGGTATGAGCCTAAAGTGAAGGAAATTAAAACTTTTCTTTCAAATGTGACTAAGTGGGTTGCTGCGGTTGAAAATCCCGACCCTAAAACCCCGATTCCAACGATTACAACAGACCCTATTCCTGCTCCTGAATTAAATACAAAGGTCCCTGAAGATGATAATGTTTCAGTTGCCTCTTCTCATTCAGCGGCTTCAGTGCGCATTTTAGCGGAGGCTGAGCGCGCAGCGCTTCGTGCCAAGGCAGCTAAGTTGCAAGAAAAACACGCATTAGAAAAAGAGCAAGAACAACTTAGAAAAAGGAAAGAAACATTAGAAATTGATACTCAAATAGCAGCCAATACAGCGAAAATCAATTATCTTCAAAATGTGGAGCATTCTGTAGATCTACTTGGGAATTATGCAGAAGAAGAAGAACAATCAGATGCAATGAACGAATATTCTGATGATGCACGACAGAAAACATCACTGTTGGACGAACTCAGTGAACCAAGTGTACGGCCTAAGCAGAGTAGCCAGGTACAATTTTCCAACTTGCAGGGCAGATATGCGCAGTCCTCTGATTATAGTGGCTTCGACCAACAGTTTTATTCAGAGCCTCTATATCATGCTTTCATGAAGGCTACTCAAAGCTCAGCTTACCCAGCTCAAACAAGACGCCATGAAACCTTTCTAGCTAGTGATCATGCCAGCGGTCCAGCCAGTGATCATGCCAGCGGTCCAGCCAGTGATCATGCCAGCGGTCCGGCCAGTGGGCATGCCAGCGGTCCAGCCAGCGGTCCAGCCAGTGGTCAAGGCAGACAGTCAAGGTCAACTCATTTACCGAACATACAGCAAGAGTCTGTTCATCTTTCTCGCATTCTTAGGAGGCAGAATGAATTGACCAATATTCTTGTCAAACAGCAGGTTCTTTCTACTTTACCACAAGGGAGTCTTACACCCTTTGATGGAGACATTCTCCAATACAAGTCTTTCATTAATTCTTTTGAACACACCATTGAGAGAAAAACTGATGACCATCAAGACCGTTTACAATTTCTCATACAGTATACAAAAGGACAACCTCAGGAGCTAGTGAGAAGCTGTCAACATATGAACCCAGCGAGAGGCTATCAGAAAGCAAAAGCATTATTAAGAGAACACTTTGGAAATGAGTACAGAATTGCTTGTGCCTACATTGAGAAACTTCTTGGCTGGCCATCTATAAAATCTGAAGACTCAAAGGCTTTACGTGACTTTGCATTGTTTCTGAGAACATGTTGTAATGCCATGGAAGAACTGGAGTATCTGGAAGAATTGGACACCATTTCTAATATGAAGAACATCGTTCTAAAGCTCCCATATAAGCTCAGAGAAAAGTGGCGTGCAAAGGCTTGCGAGCTGCAACGCACTGGTAGAGTGAGAATGCTCAGTCTAGTTTCTTATGTTGAGAGACAGGCCAGTGTCATGTCAGACCCAATATATGGCAACATACAAGACTTGAGTATCACTAAAGCAAAGCCCAAGTTAATGTTGAAGCAACAAACACCCAAGCCAAAGGGAACTTTTGCCACTAATTTGAATGTGAAACCACACCAGGAACCTAGAAACTCAGATAGAAACCCAGATAGCCCATGTCTATTCTGCAAAGGGGATCACGAACTGAAATCATGCACTGAACTTGAGAAAAAAGTACACAAGGAAAAAATCACGTTTCTAAAACAGAATGGAATCTGTTTCGGATGTTTAGTGAAGGCTGGGCATGTGAGCAAAGATTGCACAGGGCGTCTAAGTTGCTCAATATGCAAGAAAAGTCACCCAAGTGTACTGCATATTAAGACAGAGCAGTCATCAGTGAAAGCCCCTATTAGCAGTGCACAGGTCTCACTCGGAGATGGTGAGCATTCTGGGGTCGGTGACAAACACAACAGCAATGAGTGCATGCTTTCCATTGTGCCAGTGAAGGTGAAACACTCCAAAGGAAGCAAAGTGATACACACATACGCCTTTCTTGATTCTGGGAGCTCTGCAACCTTCTGCACAAAGAACCTCATCGACAAGCTGAACATAACAGGGAGAAAAACCAACATCTTGCTCCGAACCATGTCCCAGGAAAAGTCAGTGAGCTCAGACATCATCACAGGCTTGGAGGTATCTGCTATAAATCAAAACATCTTTATTGCACTGCCAGAGGTTTACACTCAGAGAAGCATGCCAGTAGACACAAGTAGCATTCCCACTAGTGAAGACTTATCTAGATTTACTTACCTTAGTGAGGTGAGCATTCCCAAAATTGAAGCTGATGTGGAATTATTGATTGGCAGCAATGTTCCAAAGGCTTTAGAACCATGGGAAGTGGTCAACAGCAAAGAAGATGGACCATATGCAGTTAAGACCATATTAGGATGGACTGTCAATGGCCCTCTGAAAGGAAACGACAAGAGCAGGTATACTCACGTGACTGCAAATAGAATATCCATTGGAAACTTAGAAGAACTGTTGCTACAGCAGTACAGTCATGACTTCAACGAAAGCCAAGACAAAGTTGAAATGTCTCAGGAAGACAAAAAATTCATGACAATAGCAGAAGAATCAGTCCATATGCTAAATGGCCATTATACTTTGAACTTACCATTCAGGAGAAAGGATGTCATTATGCCAGATAACCACCAGGTGGCAGAGCAGCGATTGTCTAGTCTTAAGAAGAAATTTCAGAAGAATGAATCATTCAAAGCTGAATACACAGAATTCCTCACGGAAGTCATCAATAAAGAACATGCAGAAGTGGTACCACAGGATGAATTGAAAAGGTGTGATGGTAAAGTCTGGTACATCCCTCACCACGGTGTCTACCACCCCAAGAAAGGTACCATAAGGGTGGTCTTCGACTGTGGTGCAACATACCAAGGCACATCTTTAAATTCTGAACTTCTGCAAGGTCCAGACTTAACAAGCTCTCTCTTTGGTGTTCTTACCCGATTCCGCCAGGAGCCTGTTGCAGTGATGACTGACATTCAGACAATGTTCCATCAAGCCAGAGTGTCAAAGAATGATGTTGACTTCTTGAGATTTCTTTGGTGGCCTAATGGTGACATTAATAGGCCTCCAGTTGAGCACCGCATGCTGGTGCACCTCTTTGGAGCAGTTTCGTCTCCAAGTTGTGCAAACTTCGCACTTAGACAGACAGCTAAAGACAACAAGAACATGTTCCATCCCAGCATTATAAGCACAGTTGAGAATAACTTCTATGTTGATGACTGTTTGAAGTCCCTCTCATCAGAACAAGAAGCAGTGCAGCTAGTCAAGGAACTTACATCTCTCTGTCAAAAAGGAGGATTCCGTTTGACCAAATGGATAAGCAACAGTCGAACTGTCCTTATGCATATTCCAAAGGAGGACAGAGCCCGTGAGGTCAGGGAACTAGACTTAGACAGAGACAAATTGCCAGTAGAAAGAGCACTTGGGTTGCTATGGAGTGTTGAGGATGACATGTTCAAGTTTAACATCATTGTGAAAGGGAAGCCTCACACACGAAGAAACATGCTATCCATTGTGTGCTCGATCTATGATCCACTAGGATTCTTATGCCCTCTCACCTTACCTGCAAAGTTGTTGTTACAGGAGCTCTGTAGGAGTAAACATGATTGGGACAGCAGAATACCTCAAGCAACATCTGACAAGTGGGGAAGATGGATTGATGATCTATGTGTGCTGGAAAACTTTGAAGTGCCTCGGTGCATGAAACCCTCTGGATTTGGACCAGTCAAACAGGCCGAGTTACATCACTTTTCTGACGCCAGTGATCATGGATACGGCACAGTGAGTTACCTCAGAATGTCTGCAGGCGATCATGTCATAAATGTTTCTTTTATGCTTGGTAAAGCAAGAGTGGCTCCTCTCAAACAAATGACCATCCCTCGCATGGAACTGGCAGCTGCAGTGCTGGCGGTTAAAGTGGACAGGATGCTGAGAAAGGAGGTGGAGTTTGAAGTCTGTCAGTCAACCTTTTGGACCGATAGTCAGTCTGTTTTAAAATACATAGCAAATGAGCAGACACGATTTCACACTTTTGTGGCAAACAGGATTTCTGTCATAAGAGACAACACAGACGTGCAGCAGTGGAGGTACATAGGAACCAAACTAAATCCAGCTGACATGGCATCAAGAGGCGTGAGTGCAGGCACATTTGTAAAGTGCAAAGAGTGGATACAGGGACCAGCGTTTCTGTGGAGGACAGAAGAGGAATGGCCTCAAAGCTCCATGGATTCCCTCTCACTCTCTCAAGATGATCCAGAAGTGAAAAGAAGCACAGCTGTATTCAGTGTTGTCACTAAAGAAAAGGAAAAGGAAAAAGAAAATCCAACAAACCAGCTGCTGGAACACTTCTCTAGATGGCATAAGGTGAAGAGAGCAGTGGCTTGGTATCTGAAATTGAAAGACACACTTCAATCACTCAGAGCAAAACGAAAAGACATCATTGCCAGCCTGGAAACAAAAGCTCAAACAAGAATCCAGAACAAGCTGATATGTGACCAAATGCAAGCTTTTAAGAAAACACTGGGAAGATGTTCCATAAGTCTGGAAGATCTGTCAAAGGCAGAAAAGGCCATCATTGTGTTTTGCCAAAGACAGAGATATTCAGATGAGGTGGCGCGGCTACAGAAAGCATCTTCAATTGGAAAAGCTTTGAAAAAACAGAGCAACATCTACAAGCTTGATCCAGTGCTTGATGAAGGAGTCCTGCGAGTAGGGGGAAGATTAAGTAAGTCAGCAATGCCTGATGAGGCCAAGAGACCGATGATCCTGCCAAAAGATCACCACATCTGCACTCTTCTGCTTCGTCACATACATGAAAATCTTGGGCATGCCGGCAGAAATCACATCCTCTCAACACTCCGACAAAGGTATTGGATTGTTAACGCCAACTCTGCAACCCGTAAGATCCTAACAAAATGTGTTATCTGTAGACGCACAAGAGGCAAGATGGGGGAACAGAAGATGGCGGATCTCCCCAAGGAGAGACTAAGAGCAGATCTCCCACCATTCAGTAATGTTGGAGTGGACTTTTTGGGCCTTTTGAGGTAAAAAGAGGAAGAAGTCTTGTGAAAAGGTATGGAGTTGTGTTCACATGCATGTCAAGCAGAGCCATACACCTGGAAATGGCCCACTCCATGGACACTGACTCTTGTCTCAATGCCCTGAGAAGATTTGTGAGTAGAAGAGGCCAAGTTACTCACATTAGATCAGACAATGGAACTAACCTGGTTGGAGCAAAGAATGAGTTGCAAAAGGCCATCTCTGAATGGAATCACGACATGATCCAGAAAGAAATGTTTCAGAAAGGAGTTCAGTGGAGCTTCAATCCTCCAGCAGCTTCCCATCACGGAGGAGTTTGGGAGAGGCTTATCCGCATGGTAAGACAAGTTCTTTATTCCATCCTGAAAGAACAAGAGCTTGATGATGAAGGCCTTGAAACACTATTGTGTGAGACAGAAGCAATTTTGAATAGCCGCCCCATAACCACTGTGACAGAGGACAACCAAGACCTTGAAGCACTGACTCCGAACCACATTCTCCTTTTAAAAACTCATCCAGCCTTCCCACCTGGATTGTTCCAGAAGTCTGACAGGTACATTAGAAGACGTTGGAAACAAGTTCAGTACTTGGCTGACTTGTTTTGGAAAAGATGGACCCGTGAGTACTTACCATTATTGCAAGAGAGACAGAAATGGCTCACTGTGAAGAGAGGAATCCAGAAAGGAGACGTCGTAATGGTGGTCGACAGCACAGCTCCGCGAGGATCCTGGCCTCTAGGAAGAATACTTGAAATCCATCCTGGTTCACAAGGTCTAACAAGAACGGTTACTCTCAAGACCAAGTCTGGAGTTCTGATGAGACCAGTGTCAAAACTTTGCCTGCTTCTAGAAGCTACAGAGCCAGATTGAGTTCCATGATTAAGGATAAGATAAGTGTACTTACTATATTCTCACTGTTTAGAGTACATTAAAGGCTCCATATACAGTATTTTTGTTGATAATTGATGCTTAATCACACAATTAGGGGCCGGTGTGTAGGAGCCATTCATTTATTTATTTATTTAGTAATTTACTTTGATTATTATAAGGACCCTAAATATGTTAATACAGATTTAAGTTGATATTATATAATATTATTATTTAAATACATGATTTATACGTTGTGTTAGTGTGCATTCACCACTGCATGAGTGTCCCTCTGTAGGCCGAAAGGATACCTATTTAAAGGTGATGCAGTGACGCAGGCCAGACGGTGTAGCGGGGTGTATGCGGAAACAGTCTTTGACCGTGTCACCGGGTCAACGTGTCTACCTGGCGCATTGTGGAAGACAAAGGACTCTATATTGAACGGACTATCTTTAAGTTTATTTTGCAGTTTTATGTTTGTTTCATTATATAAATAAATCCACTCATCAAGAGGAAAGAAATAACATCATCATCTTCATTTAAACACGCGTCAAACTAACCTACAGCACCAGCTACTCCAAAGAAGTGAACAGAAACGGGAAAGGTTTAATGGACTTAGAAAACACAGGAAAACAAAAAACTTAACCTGTTTTTATCACTACAGTGTGTGTGTGTGTGTGTGGCCTTCCCTCTCATGTCTGTCCAGAGGTGAGGTGTGGTGGCCTTCCCTCTCATGTCTGTCCAGAGGTGAGGTGGCCTTCACTCTCATGTCTGTCCAGAGGTGAGGTGCCTTCCCTCTCATGTCTGTCCAGTTCACAGCTGTTTAAGTCAACTAAAGGGAACTGCACAGCTAGCTAAACTGTATGACCTCTTCCTGTTCCAACATGACTGTGCACCAGTGCACAAAGCAAGGTCCATAAAGACATAGATGACAGAGTTTGGTGTGGATGAACCTGACTGGCCTGCACAGAGTCCTGACCTCAACCCAATAGAACACCTTTGGGATGAATTAGAGTGGATCCTGAGAGCCAGGCGCCTTGTCCAACATCAGTGTGTGACCTCACAAAAGCGCTTCTGAAAGAATGGTTGAACAATATAATAAACGATAACCCATAAACACACTCCTAAACCTTGTGGAAAGTCTTCCCAGAAGAGTTGAAGCTGTTATAGCTCCAAAAGGTGGACCAGTGTCATAATAAATATGGATTAGGATGGGATGTGACTAAAGTTCATACTGCATGTGAGTCAAGGCAGGTGAGCGAATATTTTTGGCAATATAGTGTGTATCTCTCTTCGTGTATGCCATGCCAATAGTCTGCTATAGTTGATAAACTACTTTTAATTTTTTGAGGTTGAGTTCTTAATTTTATGGAGTCAGATTAATTGTGGTTTCTTGTAATATTACCATTGCTTCATCAGACTGTCCTATTGTTCATACACGTGCCAGCCTTAAACGCAATTCTTATCCGTGAGGAGCACATTGCGGCCTCTCGGTTCACTACAACTAGAAGAGACATTAATGAATGAGGAGGAAAGAGTTAAACATTCATGACAAGGTTAGGTGCTTTCCTCTTGACAGAATGAACACACATTAAACCTCCCAAGACAGAACAAGTCCAGCCAGTTGTGTACAGGGAGCATCTGAGACTGAGAGGAAATGACAAGAGAATAAAGCTCAAAACTGTAAGTTCCTTCATTTACAGAATATTAGAGTTGTATGCAATGTTCATTACTCTTCTCTGGAGGTTTGGAGATGTTTATACATACCATTTGTAAGTCATATTTAAATGGACTCCTATTTGTGGCCTTAGTAGTTGAAGTTAAGAGCAGAATGGCAATCTCAGTGCCCATACATTTCCAAATATTGTTCCTGTTAGACTTTATAAAACAACATGGTCATGCTGGTTAGATCTATTAGAACTTCACAGAAAGTTAAACTTTACCACCTAATCTTTTGAATTATATGTCTGGAAGATGCAACCTGTTCAGTTGTTTTGATAGTTCCTTAATGTATAAAGTTATGACACTTTTCTTCCTGGACACGGTAGAAAAAGTTTCGAGACTAGATCAATGATTCTAGGCATTTCGCTTTTGATCAACATGACTAGAGATTCTAGTTTGATTTCTATTTAGTTTGCATAATTACTTGATCAAACTCACTGTTATTTGATCAAACTGAAAATGTTAGAGGTTAGAGAGAGTATGAAAAAGATATTGATGGGGAGGATGGAGTCGTTTGTGTGAGGAAGGAGTTAAACATTTATGAGAAATATTTTGTTCTTGATAATCTGACCACCTCAACTTGCTGTGTTCTCTACTGGGAGCGTCTCATGTGTGTCCCGGAGAATCATTGTCCAAAAATTCAGAAAGTTGACAAAAAAAACTTTGTGGTAGTCATTATAAATACAATCATTCTATTAAACAAGCTCAAAACAGGTTAAACATCCATGAAAAGATGACGTCTTGGTTCTGTGGTTGATTGTTTCAGCAGACCTTCACTTCCTGATACAGAACAAGTCCAGCCAGTTCTCTACAGGGAGCGTCTGAGACTCAAGGGAATAACAACTGAATAAAGCTGAAAACTGTAAGTTGTTTACCAAGTGAGTTGTACGCAATGTTCATTACATGTCTCTTGAGGTTTGAAGGTGTCTGTACATAACATTTGCAGGTAATGTTTGTATGGAGTCCTATTTGTGGCCATAATACTGTATAAAGGCACTAGTGTACAAAGGCAACATTGTGGTTGGTTCTGTTTTAGAATAGAACCTCACAGAGGAGAGTTAAAAATAAAATTGAAAAAAAAACAAAAAAACTTGCGCTTGTGGTAGTCAGAATAAATAAAATCATTATATCAAACAAGCTCAAAACAGGTTAAACATCCATGAAAAGATGACGTCTTGGCTCTGTGGTTGATTGTTTCAGCAGACCTTCACTTCCTGATACAGAACAAGTCCAGCCAGTTCTCTACAGGGAGCGCCTGAGACTCAAGGGAATAACAACTGAATAAAGCTGAAAACTGTAAGTTGTTTACCAAGTGAGCTGTACGCAATGTTCATTACATGTCTCTTGAGGTTTGGAGGTGTCTGTACATTACATTTGCAGGTAATGTTTGTATGGAGTCCTATCTGTGGCCATATATACAGTAAAGGCACTAGTATACAAAGGCAACATTGTGGTTGGTTATGTTTTAGAATAGAACCTCACAGAGGAGAGTTAAAAATAAAATAAAAAATAAAAAACTTTATAATAAAAAGACCTTAAAGGGATAATCCGGAGTGAAATGCACTTTAGATCAATTTTTCGGACTATTGGGAGTACATACGTTGAGTTGACACCAAAATCATGTCATTCGGATGTATTTTGAGAAAGTTCGAGTTCACCGTTTTTAGCCAAAACTCGTTAGCCTGGAAGTGACCGGGGCAAGTCCTTTTACCACTACAAAACGCTATTTTTACACCTCTTCTACTGTTCCAAACAACACTACACTTACGTGGTAGTGAGTAGAGGGTTCCTAAGCCAAACCGAAGTATCCTCACGTCTTTATGTGGTCGGATAGAGAGTCCAGAATGAATTTAATCGAGTCAGTACCTTCCGGAAATGTCGCTGCGGCAGCTGCGCAACGCTTCAACAACACTTTACTAACATTTCCGGAAAGGTGCTGACTCGATTAAATTCATTCTGGACTCTCTATCCGACCACATAAAGACGTGGGGATACTTCGGTTTGGCTTTAGGGACCCTCTACTCACTACCACGTAAGTGTAGTGTTGTTTTGAACAGTAGAAGAGGTATAAAAATAGCGTTTTGTAGTGGCGAAAGGACCTGCCCCGGTCACTTACAGGCTAACGAGTTTTGTCTAAAAACGGTGAACTCGAACTTTCTCAAAATACATCCGAATGACATGATTTTGGTGTCAACTCAACGTATGTACTCCCAATAGTCCGAAAAATTGATCTAAAGTGCATTTCACTCCGGATTATCCCTTTAACCTTCTGTGACAGAACAAGTCCAGCCAGTTCTCCAATAATGACTTTTTGGTTCTGTAATTGATTGTTTCAGCAGACCTTAATCTCCTGATACAGAACAAGTCCAGCCAGGTCTCTACAGGGAGCGCCTGAGACTCAAGGAAATCACAACTGAAAGCACACGCTATGATACGTTTAATATAGTTTATGTCCTATATTGACCAATCCTGATATTCGTTGGGTAATCGGCGCCGTTCTCCACCCCCTAACGCAATTAGCGAAGGACAACAACTGAGCGACACTTCAATCAGAAGCGCAGTTGAATGAAGTTAACTGATGACAACATTAAAAGGAATCCAACGTTTAGCGATCATGAAATAATACAATGCATAATGTCAAGATAATGAAGAGCAGTAGTTCTACTCAAACTATAGGCTACAGTACTTGTGCACGTAGGCTATGGAAGATTTATCAAATCGAACAAGTAGGAAAGTTTAAGCGGATGGCGTGAAAGTAGACGTTCGAAAGGCCAACGAAAGTTAAGGTTGCTTTTGATTTAGTAGGCCTACAAAGACGCAAAACTGGTGGTCTAATTAGCGATTTTGTTGCCTTTGAATGATTCTCTTATAGATGCATTGAACAGCAACACTTGCTTTTACAAGGAGGAAATATTTAGGCGCAAAATAGACGTGCGCTTTCACGGGCAGTTTTAGTACATACAGGGGAATACATAATTAGGCGCATTTTACGCTTCTCCTCCCATCTTTTTACACAAACCTCCTACTATCATCTGACACTCCCATAAATCCATATGCAATTTGCACAATTTGCCATTCTCATCTCCCGCGACAGGCAGTCTGCGCCTTCACCTCATTTTGGCTTGTTAGTACACACCTCACCATCCTTTTAAACGCACGTTGCGAAACAAATACGCCTGAAGTGGGCACAAAAGCGTTAGTACATCTGCCCCTGAATGTATTAGCAGACTTTAACCTCCTGTGACAGAACAAGTTCAGCCAGTTCTCCACAGATGACTTCTTGGTTCTGCGGTTGACTGTTTCAGCAGACCTTAACCTCCTGTTAGAACAAGTTCAGCCAGTTCTCCACAAATGACTTCTTGGTTCTGTGGTTGATTGTTTCAGCAGACCTTAACCTACTGTGACAGAACAAGTCCAGCCAGTTCTCTACAGGGAGCGTTAAAGCCTCAAGGAAATAACAATAAAACTCAAAACTGTAAGTTCCTTTAAGTGAGTTGCATACAATGCTCATTACATGTCTCTTGAGGTTTGGAGGTGTTTGTATTTATATGTATCTGTATGTAATGTTTGAATGGAGTTCTATTTGTGGCCCTATACAAAGGCAATATCTATCTATTAAAGTGTAAGTTTGGCGGAAATTGAAAATAAAGCTATTTTTTGAATGAAAATACATCAACTAAGCCGTGGAGGAAGTCATTTTCGCTCATCACGCAGTACAGAGCTAGCACGGGCAGGAGCTACAGTCCAAAATCGCAAACAGTGGGTTAGCATCGGGCTTACAGCCACACGCTTTCAAAATCGCATTTTTAAACCACTAACATTGCTCAAAACAGCGCCAAACCTCATCAGTAGCTTGCTCTAGGTGTCTACACATAAAACAAAGCACCAATCAGTCTGTAAGCTTTGGAAAAGTCTGTATACATGTAGAATCAGTTCGAGACCGCAACCCAATCTGAACCACGTGAGATTCACATGGAAGCACGGGAGCTTTTCCTACGGGTAGTCAAAATTGCATTATTAAACCACTAACATTGTTCAAAACAGCGCCAAACCTCGTCAGAAGCTTGCTCTAGGTGTCTACACATAAAACGAAGCACCAACAACTTGGCTCACGAACCCGACGTTTATAAAAGAAGACTGTTATGAACACTTACCCCTTCCAGCTTCTCACGAAGGAAAGTCCACGACCTCTCGTGTGAGATCTCGCAGTGTGGGACCACAGACAGAGAGGATAGAAGTGGAGCTCAGTATCAATGCACAAAGAAAGAAGACATGCGTTACAGCTTGGAATTTGCCCACAACCAAATTGAAACACTGCAAAAAAATAAACTAAGAGTTGCAAACATCCCTGTTGAAAAATATTTCTAGAGTTTCAGCACTGGTAGGCTCTTTTTTATTGTACAAACTTGAATCATATTGTCTTGTAAGGACTCTGTTCACATAGTACAAACCTTTTAATGACATTTTTAGTCTGTTAAGAGGCAAAGAAGGCACATTTAGATGATGCCCCCATACCTAGCAGGACTCCAGACTAACCTTTTGCGTTGGTTGCACCTCAAATGATGAGGCATTCTATAAGGAGGGAGAGCCAGTTATAAGCAGCAATGTAAACAGATACATATTATCCTATAGAATATATATATATAATAGAAACGCAGAGAGCATCACTATAGCCTACCTGCGGTGGTCTTTGACATCTGGCACCTTCTAACAAGAGTTCCTGGATTTAGATAGAGGCGCACCCATAGTCTCGTTACGGAGAGCCATTCACAACACAGCAGGCTGAGCTCAAATGAGAGGTGGCCACTACACCACTGCATTCTGCTCCACAAGCAATGTAGCTCTTCAGTGACATATAGCGGACTGGTTGTCAAGAAGCACACACATAAACACTGCTTTGACAAAGGCTTTGAATGCAGCTCAGCCTTAATCAAGGACTGGAATTGTTTGTTTCATAATGTAACATTTACCACTGTCTTTAATGCAAAATAAGCTATCTTCCACTCTCATTGTAATCCAAAAATAGACCTGGTTGTTTTTAGACCAAATTTCTCCTTAAAACCACAACAGGAATAAAGACTAAATGGGCACTGTGGCAAAGTGTCTAGACCCTTCAAGACCAACGATCTTTATTTGTTGTATGACAGGTGAGCACCATGGCTGAGAACAATCTGGACCTGCTCTTCAGAACTCTGGATGAGTTGGAGGAAGCAGACCTGAAGCGGTTCAAGTCACACCTGTCTGAGAGGATCATGAAGGAGTTTAAGCCCATCCCCAAAGGAAGGCTGGAGAAATGTGATGTTACAGAAGTTGCCTCTAAGATGAAGGAGGCCTATGGGGAGGAAGGCTCAGTGGAAATGGCTTGGACCATCCTGAGGAAGATGAACCTCAACAACCTTGCAGACCAACTAGAAGAGAGGTAGATATACGCCACTCTCTCTTTCTCTCTCTCTCTCTCTCTCACACACACACCACACACACCACACACACACACACACACACACACACACACACACACACACACACACACACACACACACACACACACACACACACACACACACACACACACACACATAGTACAGACCAACTAAGAGAGGTACTGTAGATATACACAACTCACCAGTTGCTAGTTGCTCAGTGAAATTAAATGTCAAATCTTCCATGTGAGGAAGATTGTAATGTAAGACTGCAAGACATATTGTAGTGATATTTTATGTTTTAGGGCTTTTGAGATCTGGTGGTGATTTAGAGTTTGGATTTAGATTTTGCCCAGTAACTCAGGCTGGAAACCTGCACATCTATCTCTCCTGCTTCCTGTCCACGTTTGCTGGGTCCAATCACAAACTGGCTTATCCACCAGGGCCAGGCACACCCAGATCGTTGGTTTGATTGGTTGAGGGACTATCCAAGCATATGGAGTCATTGGAACTATGTCCATTGATCATGCCTCTTGTGCAGTAGAAATAAAGCGCAGACTCCGCAGACTAATGCTCAATCTTAAAAGATTGAGCTTAGTATGGTGACAGCCAGACTAGGGTTATTAATTATGTCTTTTGTAGCCTATGGAAGTTCAACCACATAGGACACAAAGGAGTTGGGATTCTTTCTTTTTATTTTTCAACCAGTGTTAGGTATAAGTTAGCATGTATTCGTTATGCTAAGTTCAGTTTTCTCCAACTAAAATACGGCAGTGGGCTTACTTTATCTTCGGCCGTTACAGCAAATGTGGACTAACAAATTACAGCAACTCGGGACGAACAGTCCTCAAACTTCATTAGCACCAGAAAATATACGGAATATGTGGCACACGACAGCTCAGCCTGCTTCCTCTCGTAGCCTACTCTGGGAAAAAGGAGCGAACTCCAACTCACGCAGGGAATTACTAATGAAGGAGGCCAGCTATGTACAACTCGCCAGAATTGGCAACTACCGCCCCCTACTGGGTGTACAATTTACTCTCTAAATACTGCACTTGAATACAATTAATGAACAACCATTCTTAAGGTTTAGTTTATGACAAATGTGAACCTTTGGTCTCAAGAATAGAAAATAATAAAAGAAAACAATTGACAAATCTTAAAATAGCCTATAAAAAATGAACCATAAATGTAGTGATTTAATTCCTTTTTACCACCTGGTTACATTCTCCCCTGCATATGTCAACGTCCTCGATGACAAATTATTCTATGAAAAACACATTGCTCCTGGCAGGCTTTCTCGAATAAAACAACACCAATACTTGATAAAACATATGGAACCATCTATGTGCTTACTGCTACTGCATTACATGCTGACCTGGGAAGATTGAAAGGGTTTGTATGTATCCCTGCAGTAGTTCTTGAACTGTGCCTCTGAGGAGGTAGGCTGGTTCCCTGATCTGGTGCAGTTGGTGTCTCTACCCTTAGTGTGTCCACATGCTCGTCACCTATGTTATCACTAGTCACCAGTAACTGCTCATCATCATGTACAGGCTCAGGTATAAGAGCATCATCTGTACTGTCCATGTCTAGCTGTGCACTAGGCTCTTCATAGCTTTGGGGACCAGTCACCTCTTCAAGCACTACAAAATCAGGTTCCTCAAATTCATCACAATTGTGTGTTTCTGTCACTCTGGGCATGCTACCCTCAGGGGGACTCACTGTATCAGGTCTCGGTTTAGGCATGGGAAGATTACAAGGCCGCAATTCTGTCCTATGTACCCTCTTAATAGGACCTCCCTCCAAAGGTTCAACAGTATGTGTCGTGCCCTGAATATCTATTACTCTGTATACAACGGGGCTCCAGGCATCCTGGATTTTGTTCCTTCCTAGGGGCCTATGACGAAGGTAGACAATTTGACCTAAATTCACCTTAGGACAGAAGACTTTCTCATTCAATAAAGACATTCTTTCATTAGCCTTATGCTCTGAGTACTCTTTAGCTCGTTCATGGGCCTGTCTCAGTCTCTCCTGATGTACAGACAGCCAGTCTACTCTCCTATCACCTGCAACCGTGTCTTGGCCTAACAAAGCATCTACAGGCAGTCTTGGTTGGACCCCAAAGAGTAAAAAGTGAGGTGAATACCCTGTGGTGGAATGAGGGGTGACATTGTATGCATAAATCAATTCAGGAAGATGCTCAGTCCACCTTCTCTTCTTTTCAGGGGGAAGAGTTCGTAAGAGGTCATGAAGGGTTCTGTTGTACCTCTCGCATTGGGCATTTCCCTGAGGCCTATAGGGAGTGGTACGAGTTTTTTTAACACCATAAAGTTTACACAACTCAGCAATGACTTCACTTTCAAAGTTTCTACCTTGATCTGAGTGTAATCTCTCCGGTACTCCATATTTCATGAACCATTCCTTCAATAAGATCTTTGCTGTGGTGTCAGCTTTCTGGTCTCTAGTTGGGTAGGCCTGTGTGAATTTTGTGAATACATCTGTGACCACAAGTACATTTTCACGACCATCAGATGCTGGTTCTAACAGAGTGAAATCTACAGCCACCACTTCGAGAGGTCTAGAAGCTAGGAAAGCTGTAACAGGGGGATGTATCTTGGGCTGAGGCATCTTGGTGAGAATACAACGTTGGCACTTCTTCACCCAGTTATCTACATCTTCGTACATGCCAACCCAAAAACCCCTTTGCTTCAACAGGCTAACAGTTCGTTCAATTCCCTGGTGACCCATGGCGTCATGAACACTCTCCAAGACCTGTTCTCTGAGGCAAAGTGGAACAAGTAGTTGCCAGCACTGACCGTGTCGAGGATCCTCTACCACTCGATACAACAACCCCTCCCTCATCTGAATCTGACTCCACTGTTTGAGAAGACGCTTTACTGGAGTTGTTAAACCTAGCCGTTCTCTGAAATTGGGTTTCTTTTGTCTATCCCAAAACGTCCGGAACTCCCTCAGAGTTACATCACTGGTTTGAAACTCCACTAGTTGTTCTCTGGTGTATCCCGGCAGTGTATAGGTGTTGCCTTGAGTCTCACTATTTTCAGTGTCTCCAGATTCAAGTGCACGGATTTGTCGAACCCTACAACAATGTATACCAGCTACAACAACATCAGGGTTCAGCATTGTCCCTCTGCTGGTCAGGTTACAAACCGCAACACAGTCATCAAATTCCGCATCCCCATCAGGTTCAGGCTCAGGCTCCCCTGCAAACTCCTGCCTAGACAGAGCATCTGCAGCAGCATTACTAGACCCAGGTCTGTACTTCACTTCAAAATCAAAAACAGATAACTGCCCAACCCATCTCTGTTCTATCGCACCTAGTTTAGCTGATTTCAGGTAACAGAGTGGGTTATTATCAGTCAGGATCACAAATTTCGCACCAAGTAAGTAACTCCTAAATTTGTCAACTACTGCCCATTTTAATGCAAGCAATTCTAACTTCATACTACTGTAGTTGTGGTCATTTCTTTCTGCGTTACGCAGCCTTCTACTCGCATAAGCTATGACACGCTTACGACCGTCTTGTTGCTGGCACAATACAGCACCTAGTCCATGCTGGCTAGCATCAGTCTCTACTATAAACGGGAGAGTAAAATCTGCAAAACCCAATATAGGAGCAGTGGTCAGTTTTTCTTTGAGATCTTGAAAAGAACTCTGACACTCACTGGTCCACCAGGAACTAAACCGAAGTGATCTTTTAGGCTTGCCATCATATAAACAACTGTTCACCAGATCATGCAGTGGTCCGGCAATTTTTGAAAATCCCTGTATGAACTTCCTGTAGTAGCTACAGAATCCTAAGAAGGACCTCAACTGCTTGACCGAAGTGGGGACCGGCCACTCAGTCACAGCAGCTACTTTCTTTGGATCAGGGCCAATGCCATCAGCAGAAACCTGATGACCTAAGAACTGAACTTTCTCCTGAAGGAAGTTACACTTCTGAAGTTTCAATTTTAACCCTGTCTCAGCTAATCGTGACAAGACAGTCTCTAATCGATTAAGATGTTCGTCAAAAGTCTGTGAGAAAAGCAGAATATCATCCAAATAAACCAGTATGACATGAAAAATTAGATCACTCATAGTAGCTTGCATTAAGCGCTGGAACGTCGCGGGCCCGTTACATACCCCAAATGGCATTCTAAGATACTCAAACAGCCCAAAAGGTGTAGTAAAGGCTGTCTTTGGCCGATCTCTTTCACTCATCGCCACCTGATGGTACCCACTAGCCAAATCAATAGTTGAAAAGAATCGGGCCCCTCTTAATGCATCAAAGCTTTCGTCAATCCTTGGCAATGGAAATGCATCTCGCCTAGTCTTTGCATTTAGCTTCCTGTAATCAATACATAACCTCAAACTGCCATCAGGCTTGCGAACTACCACTATGGGTGATGCATAGGCACTCGCACTTTCCTGAATCACACCCTTTTTCAACAGATTTGTTATGTGTTCTCTAACTTCCCGGTATTGAGTTGGTGGAATTCTCCGGTAAGGCTGTGTCACAGGTATGTCATCAGTGAGGTGAATCTCATGTTGGACTTTATCAGTATAACCTAAGTCCTCATCCTCGGTTGCAAAAACTGTTGAGTACTTTTCTAACAACCTACCCATTTTGTCCTGCTGTTCTGGGGTACCACCAATATTCAACTTGTCAAATAAGGATGTCTTACTTGCCGTAGGAACACTGCTGTCAATACTGATTTGCTCAAGATCTGCAGAAATCCGCTGAAACTTAACCTCACAAGACCCCGTGGTGTTAACTAGATCTGCAGGAGTAAGCAAGCCAACTCTAGTCCTAGGATGAAGCCAAACGTCCTCTGGTGACGTGTTTATAACCTGCACTGGAAACTCGAGGTTCCCAGCAGGAACAAGCGTCGGCACCACTAACAACCCACCTGGTAATGGGGTACTGGCAGGCTCTAACAAGAGTGTTTGTCCATTTGCCCCTGTTCTCTTGACCCCTCTAGCTATTACTGTAGCAACAGATAAGGCTGGGACATGGGCCAGGTCTTTACCGGAGGTACGGGCAAAGGACACCCGGTGAACAACATCAACTAACTGCATTTTCTGGAAAGCTTCTCGCCAATCTGAGTCCAAGTGGCCATTGAGTGCTGTGTCAAATTCTGCATGAACTATCTGCCGGCACCTGCTGATGATATTCATTCCAATTAACCCTGGTGCAGCAGAGGAGTTTGGTGAATCTTTTACTACTAAAAACCCACAATCAGGTAAGGTCATACCCATGGTTTCCACATTCAATTCAAGATAGCCTAAGTAAGGGATGTCCAACCCATTTGCCGCAGTTAGCTTTAACCACCCAGAAGTAGAAAGCATCTGATGGTCATCACCTAACAAACAATCCCTGAAGAAACTTTCAGTAATGGTACTAACCTGACTACCAGTGTCAAGTAGACATGATGCAGTTACCCCCTTGATTTTTAATTCAACTATTGGGCATTTCCCAACTGCTCGTTCAAGTAGTTTACTTCGAATGGTAGTATCGGATGAGCCAATAGTCTCCCCTCGCATTGCTTGGCTCATAACAACCGAGGGTGTCAGTTTTCCTGGGCACTGGGGACTTGAGGTTGTACATTGGTACATGCACGTGCTAGATGCCCTACTCCATTGCACTTAAAGCAAATGGGCTGCCCATCTTCAGCAAAGCGTGGCTGCACTCTGGGCCTATAATCAGGTCTTCTATACATCTGCTGGGTCCTAGACATGTTCAGCTCCTTGACAGCTTTTGTAAGTTCAGATATAGCAGTATCCTGCGCCACTAGCCGTTTTTCTTGTCTAGAGACTACTTCTAAGACTTCATCCAATGTAGAAGGTTGGCCCTTTCCCATACTGACAGCTGCACATAGATTTTGACTAGTTATCTCAGACACTTTTGATCTCACTATTTTAGGCGTAGTACTATGTTCCTCCATGGCCCATAACTCTGCTTCCTTACGAACACCTCTAAGGTCTAGGTGAGGTTTCTCTCTCACTAATTTTCTAAGTTCTCTCTTGAGCAATGCATCACGTAAACCTTCAATGAACTGATCTCTCAACAGGATTTTTGCATCTGGGACAAGATAGGGAGACTGCTTAACTGCAGAGATTAGTAGGTGGGACAGATTGTGGGAATAGTCACTCAAAGTTTCACTTTCTGCTTGTTTGAGGTTGTAGAAGGACTGTAAAAGTTGAGTGGCACTGCGTTTTTCACCAAAAGCCTCAAGTAGGCAATGAAACACATCATCGGGCTGCTTAGACTCATTCCCTACGCACATCCGGACCTCTTCAAGTGCTGGGCCTCTTAAGAGGGAAATTACAAAATCAAATTTCTCATCTACGGTTTGCTCCCGGGTTCTTAAAACCCTTTCCACCTCCTCAATAAATTCCTCAACAGCCCTCCCATCTTTACTGTACTCCCCGCTAAAATTCTGAATGTGACGTTCTCTGTACACATATGATCGCGTTGCCTTATGTGCCATGGCCTCTGCCTGCAACCTCCCAAGCTCTGAAATCTGATCCTGTAGCCTATCCAACGTATTCTGTCTCTGATCACTTGAGTCACTGATAGGCCTATGCCTACTCGGCTCTGCCTGTTCAGAATCACTTTGCTCATATGACATTTTCAATTTCACGCTATAAACAAATCAAAATAATATACTGAAAACGTTCAGTCCTTATAACAAAAGAAAATGTTCAATGTTCAAACGTTCAATTTTCAAGGATATTTCTTCAAGAAAAGTCTCTGGAAATGATCTGCGCGAAGATCCTCTCATCCACACGATACAGGCTGGCACCGTCACGAAACCCTCTCCTCTGCAGTACAACAGGATAGTACGTGTAGTTCCAGCCGCGTTGTCTTCACCACTGCCGTATTTTTTTTTTTAGCTAAGCAAAGCAATGCTACACTAGTTGATATTAGAGACCCCACTCCTGGTACCAATTTGTAGCCTATGGAAGTTCAACCACATAGGACACAAAGGAGTTGGGATTCTTTCTTTTTATTTTTCAACCAGTGTTAGGTATAAGTTAGCATGTATTCGTTATGCTAAGTTCAGTTTTCTCCAACTAAAATACGGCAGTGGGCTTACTTTATCTTCGGCCGTTACAGCAAATGTGGACTAACAAATTACAGCAACTCGGGACGAACAGTCCTCAAACTTCATTAGCACCAGAAAATATACGGAATATGTGGCACACGACAGCTCAGCCTGCTTCCTCTCGTAGCCTACTCTGGGAAAAAGGAGCGAACTCCAACTCACGCAGGGAATTACTAATGAAGGAGGCCAGCTATGTACAACTCGCCAGAATTGGCAACTACCGCCCCCTACTGGGTGTACAATTTACTCTCTAAATACTGCACTTGAATACAATTAATGAACAACCATTCTTAAGGTTTAGTTTATGACAAATGTGAACCTTTGGTCTCAAGAATAGAAAATAATAAAAGAAAACAATTGACAAATCTTAAAATAGCCTATAAAAAATGAACCATAAATGTAGTGATTTAATTCCTTTTTACCACCTGGTTACACTTTAAAGTAAGATGAACCCTTAAATTTTCCCGAAGGAGAAATTAGCTTTTTTCACCCCCTCCCCCCTCCCCCCAACCACACTCTCTCTCTCTCTCTCTCTCTCACACACACACACACACACACCCTATGCATCATCAGTAAGACATGCAACAATACACACGCCTGCTCCCCTGCACTATACATGTTCGAGCACATGTGGAATAGCCACTGTGTACAGCCATTTATCACACTAACAGACATCGCATCATCCTAGTTCTGCGCTAATGCTAACATACACAATACATAGATAAGTAAATAAATAAGTAAATAAATAAATACAACAACAAAGATAACCTGTTCTGATTGGAAGCCACAGTTCCTAAGAATATATATATTTTCATTGTATAATGTATAAAAATAGTTAAAAAAAATAATAATAATTACGCTGAGAGCACCCTCAACCTCCTTTTCTCGGCGCTGACATGCATTGGGTGACGCTCATCACCCAGCACAGATGTCA
Source organism: Sardina pilchardus (assembly GCF_963854185.1). Lineage (NCBI taxonomy): Eukaryota > Metazoa > Chordata > Actinopteri > Clupeiformes > Clupeidae > Sardina > Sardina pilchardus. The sequence continues at coordinate 10,286,079 of NC_084994.1, forward strand.
GCTTAGCCACCATCCTGCTCTCTCCCACTGTCTCTATTGGGTCAAGCTGAACATCCCAGAACAGCACTAGCTCTTTTAATGAGTTTGTTCAGTTTCATCCTGTCGGCAGTCGACATGCCGCTCCCCCAACATACTACCGCATAGAAAATGGCTGATGCCACCACTGAGCTGTAAAATGTTCTCAAAAGTGCCCACTAAACTCCAAAATGTCTGAGTTGCCTCAGCAGATACAGCCCACAGCCCTTTTTGTAGAATGTGCCGTGTTGTTAGACTAGTCCAGCTTATTGTTCTGGTACTTATAAGATGTCACCCTTTCAAACTCATTTCCCTGAATGCTCACTGGTGCTGATGGGGGATGACCTTTCCTACTGTATGTCCTGGTCCTTTCCTTACCACCAGTTCTTTGGTCTTGGCCGTATTGAGTTGAGATGGATCCTCGGGCACCAGTCCATAAAATACTGCATGAGATCTCTGTACTCAACGTCATCATACTCCTAGGCCTATTACACGTCCCCCCTGCACACATGAGAGTTTGTGAGGGCTTTGCCACTCGTGCCACTGGAGGAGGGGACGCTCATTTACTCCCCTAAATTATTGCCAATATAGACTTGGTTGCAACTTCTGAACAGTTTGTGCTACTTTGTTAATATTTGGGAAACTGCTCAAGTGCCACAAGGGCACAGCAAATGAACTTCAGAAACACTATCAAAGCATTAAAGCTCACGATATTCAGACCCAAAACACACACACACACACACACACACACACACAGACAAAGGTATTTCTCCAATACTTTTATGAATATTCTGTTGTACACATATACAGTGTAAGTGATTTATTGAAATGTATTTATAATGAATTTGCATGGTCTTCTTGCCATGTTTCTCCAGGGATGCTGCAATGTCAGGAAATCAAGATGGTAAGACTTTAACACATTCTACAGCTGTACCGCATGTTTGTGTACTTGTCACTGAATTTTTATGAAACTTCTATTTTTATTTTTTGTTTGAGGGAGCACTTGTTCATGACTCAAATAAGAAAGATGGTTTGACTTTTATAATGACAATCTAACAAAATGTGTGCAGCATGATGCACTTATGTATAACTAAAAGATAGCAATTAGTCATCATTATGGATAAAGATTCATTTTTTTCCATGGAACATCACTCATCATACATGAATACAGTTGCATAGTAACTAATACAAAGTAAGTGTACAAAGTAGCCTAAATATACAGTAAATGTATAAGTGTTACAAAAACGTAGGTGTGAATTATTGTAGCAAACAAAGGAAAGTTCTCCGCGCTTCTGCAGTTGTGCGACAATCTGGTGCAACCAGGCCAGGACAGATAGTGTATGAAAAGAAGAGGAATGCTGGTGCAACGCAGATGTCTTCTTTAGTATTTATTTAAAAGGTGCAAAACATTGACTAACGTTTCGACGTTACAAACGTCTTCATCAGAGTCGTTGTGAATTATTCTAGCTTAGTACAGTGGATCAATTTCTTATTATGTTTCTTTTTGACAGATGCAATTCTACAGGAAGTCAAAGAAAAACACAAAAAGTGGATGAAAGAGAAGTTTGGAAAGATTTATGAGTGTACTGAGGAGGGGAAGAACAAAACGCTCCTGAGTAAGATCTACACGGAGCTCTACATCACAGAGGGAGAGAGTGAAGGAGTCAACACTCAACATGAGGTTCGCAGGATTGAAACGCTGTCAAAATCCCAAAAGGCAAAACAACACAAAATCGACTGTAATGACCTCTTTAAGCATTCAGAGGAAGATGAGACAATCCGAACTGTGATGACCACAGGCATTGCTGGGATAGGGAAATCTGTATGTGTGCAAAAGTTCATTCTGGACTGGGCAGAAGGAGAGGCCCATCGGGATGTTGATTTCATATTTGCACTTCCATTCCGACAGTTAAACTTGAAACAAATTAAGTCATACACTCTTCTCAAACTCCTCCTTGACTTTCATCTGGGACTGGATGGAAAGGTCATACATCCCAAAATGTTTAGAAAGTTGAAGATCATGTTCATCTTTGATGGTCTGGATGAGAGCAAACTTTCCCTGAATGTAGAACAAGACATGCATGATCTCCTGAAGACTGCATCATTGGATATGTTGATAACCAACCTCATCACAGGTAATCTATTGCCTAAAGCGCTTATTTGGATAACCTCCCGACCAGCAGCTGTCAAACAGATACCTCCTAAATTCATAGACAGGTGGACAGAAGTACAAGGATTCAATGACCAACAGAAGGATGACTACTTCAAGAAGAGGATTAAAAATCCAGAGGAAGCGGACACAGCCATCGCTCACATTAAAAGGTCTAAGAGCCTCTACATCATGTGCCACATCCCTGTCTTCTGCTGGATCTTAGCCACTGTGCTTCTGAAAACGATCAATCTTACCAGTACAAGTGACTATCCTCAAACACTGACTGAGATTTATATCCATTTTCTGCTCACTGAGACACGTAGGAAGGGCCAAAAATATGACAAAGGCTTTGAACGAGATGATAGAAAACGCCTGAAGTCCAACAAAGAGCCTATTTTGAAATTATGTAAACTAGCGTATGAAGAACTGCTGAAGGGAAATATCTTGTTTAATGAAGACAGTTTGAGAGAATGTGGCATCAATGAAGACAACATGACATTGTACTCTGGTATGTGCTCTGAATTCTTCATGAGTGAGGATGTTCTTGACCAACATAAAGTCTATTGCTTTGTGCATCTGAGTATTCAGGAGTTTCTGGCTGCATTGTTTGTGTTTCACTCCTTTGTGACTAAGAACACAGAAGCCCTGACTACATTGACCTCACAAGAATCTGCCTTGACAGCCCCTTCCAGCCTTTCCATGGTTGAGTTTTTAAGAGCTGCAATAGACAAATCCATGCAGAACAAAGATGGACATCTGGACCTTTTCCTTCGCTTCCTCTTTGGCATCTCACTTGAGTTCAACCAGAAACTCCTACAAGGCCTTCTGGTGCACATAGAGAGAAGCTCAGACAGCCACAAGGAAACAGTGGAGTACATCAAAGGAATTCTGAGTGAAGACAAACAAGTCCCTGAAAGATGCATGAATCTGATCCTCTGTTTATCGGAGATGAAGGAGAACACCCTTTATCAGGAGATTCAGCGGTACATAGACTCTGGAAAACGGCTCTCTCCTACCCAATGTTCACAACTGGCCTACATGCTTCTGTTATCAGAGGAAACACTTAATGAGTTTGACCTGGCTAAGTACAAGACATCAAGTGAGGGTCGTAAGAGACTGCTTATAGTATTGAAGTCTTGTAGGAAAGCACGGTGAGTAAGAATAGCAGTTCTGTTATACATTTGAATCTGAATTATAATAAACTACAGAGCAACAAATCATCTACTTAATACTGGTGATGTAATATCTTGTTCAATTTCATTAGCAATAGTCACTCTGCCACATTTGTTATGCTACTACAGATTGGTTGGTTGTGATCTCCAAGAGGATTCCTGCAAGATTCTAGCATCTGCTCTTCAGTCAAACTCCCTGTTGAAAGAGCTGGACCTGAGTTCTAACTATCTGGGGGATTCTGGAGTGAGGTTGCTGTCTGTTGGGTTGAAGCATACTAACTGCAAACTGGAAACACTGAGGTTAGTGATGTGGTTACAATATGATGAGGTCAATAAAATAGTTAAACTGTAGGCTACTTAATATTAGCGTTGTCTTGGAGGGTATAGTGGTGATGTAGCATCTAGTTACACTGACATGTGTGAGTCGCTCACTGCAATAAATAAGACTGACTACACCGAACATTACGTTTTTTTCCAGACCTGATACCCTTGTGACACAAAAAGGCGTACCATGCTACATGGTAGAGATAAAATGTACACATCATTTGAATCAGGAGAACTAGCCCGTTATAATGGTATATATAATTACCTCCGCCAAGGTGATTATGTTTTCATCAGGGTTTGTTTGTTTGTCTGTTAGCAAGATGACTCAAAAAGTTATGGATGGATTTCAATGATTTTCAGGAAAGGTCTGAAATGACCCAAGGATTTAAATCTGAATGATAGTAAACTAAAATGCAACAAAATAGCTACTTAACCCTATGAGCCCTAAGCTGTTTTAAGGGCATTTTCACTACCTCTAGTTAGAAGCATTTATCCTGGTCATTGTAAGTGCCATTCACACATGCTACATATTGTTTTTTTCAGCACAGTCTAGGCTATCCAGATCTGCCACAATATCATGTATAAATACTTGCATTGATTTGATTTAAATTTTTAAATAATAAAAATTTGAAAAGCGTACTATACAAATTCTTACATTTTGACGTGTATCTCACCACAGCATGGTTATGTAGGCCTGACTGTCCTGAACACGGCAATATAAGAACCATGGTGGAGGTATACTTTGGGGCTGAGCAATTTACAGAAATATGTGGTGTGTGCCTTCCAGAAATAAATGGCAATTTTTATTTAGTGATGAAAAAATGACTTTTTGGCACTTTTTGCACTCCATATTTGTGACACTAGCTGATCTGACATGACTTGTTTGCGGTAGCACACATGACGTGCACAGATGATGATTCTCTATAATATTTGTTTTACTGCATTGCAATGAACAAAGTAAAGGCAAAAAGTGTTTATTTGTCAAACACATTTGGATGCAATATGAGTCTTGAATTGGATACCATACAGGAGTTTGCTAGGATCTCAAAACCGTGTTATGAACGTGACTTGTCATAGAGAAACACATGATAACATTGGATTATGAACATAGGCTATTATGCCACACAAAAACACGAGGTAAGTGGAGCTAAATGAAGTTATTATTTTGCTGTCACTTCGTCTGTTTTATGGCCTAGAAGGTTGTATTTGGTATCTGTGGATAGCTCTAGCTCTCCTCTTTCATCTGACATGCGTGCCATATCTTTTTGATCGCGGTTTCACGAGGAAATCAAACGAGAGTAAAGGTAGCCAAAGCTATATGACATTATTATTTGTTTGTAACTTCGTCTGAGTTCATCATACGAAATGATCAATGTATTTGGTATCAATGCAAAGCTCTGCTTCTCCTATTTCATTTGATATGCGTGTCATGTCTGTGCGATGCGTGGTCCGCGAGTAATTCAAGCGAGAGTTCTGGATGCGCCGGTGAACGCAGAGCAATATAGACTGTAAATATGATATACTTTGATTTAACTTCATCATTTTATTTTATTTTCATACTTGTACAGACAAGTGTCTAGTATCGTTGGAAAGCCCCAGTTCTGCTCTTTCCTGCAATATAAGTTTCATCTCGCTGTGACTAATAATAGCGGAGCAATGTAACAAAGAAAATGTGTGCGTTTTTTGACGCACTTTGCGTCCGTCGGGCTCATAGGCTTAATACTGCTGATGTAGTATCTTGTCTGCCATATGTGTTATGTTACTGCAGATTGGCTGGTTGTGATCTCCAAGAGGATTCCTGCAAGATTCTAGCATCTGCTCTTCAGTCAAACTCCCTGTTGAAAGAGCTGGACCTGAGTTCTAACTATCTGGGGGATTCTGGAGTGAGGTTGCTGTCTGTTGGGTTGAAGCATACAAACTGCAAACTGGAAACACTGAGGTTAGTGATGTGGTTACAATATGATGAGGTCAACAAAATAGTTACAACTGTGGGCTACTTTATACTGGCATTGTATTGGAAGATATAGTGGTGATGTAATATCTAGTTAACCTGAAATTTACATGACATAACACTAAGTAGAATTGCTAGAATTGCTAAAGAGTAGAATATTTCCATTGCCCAATTTGACGTATGACCCTTACATAGATATAATGGTCATGTAACAACAATAATAGGTTTTACCATCAAAAAAGACACTTAGCTAAATAGTGGATGTCTTATACTCTGAAGAGGCTAAATCAATTCAATCAATCAGAAAAGCTGAAGTAAAGACTGGTGACTGCTTCTCTGTTCTTTAGTAGAATAAAGCACACAAAGAGACACTGGCACATGTGTTAGGTTTGCAAAAGAGGAAAAAAAATGTTTCATTTTACAACCCCAAATCAAAAAACGTTGGGACACCGTGTAAAATTCAAATGTAGCCTAACAGGCAAAACTATACCCATTAAAGGGATAATCCGGAGTGAAATGCACTTTAGATCAATTTTTCGGACTATTGGGGGTACATACGTTGAGGTGACACCAAAATCATGTAATTCGGATGTATTTTGAGAAAGTTCGAGCTCACCGTTTTTAGCCAAAACTCGTTAGCCTGGAAGTGACCGGGGAAATTTCGCCGCTACAAAACGCTATTTTTATACCTCTTCTACTGTTCCAAACAACACTACACTTACGTGGTAGTGAGTAGAGGGTCTCTAAAGCCAAACCGAAGTATCCCCAAGTATCCCCTGTCTCTCGTGATTAGTCCTGTCATTCCCTTGTTAAAGCCTACCTTACATTGACAGACTTTGCAAAGATTTGGAAAAGATTTTTTAAAGACTACAGTCTCAGACCCTCTCACATCTAAAGACAATTCATTGAGTTTTTAGTCACAGTCTAGTCACAGGCCATTCTCAGATTAGGATTTTGCAAAGACTGTGGGTCACTATTTACAAGACTGCTGCTAGATTCCTTCAAATTATTTCCATCGTGCAATAGGCTACACGTCATCATTCACAGGAAATCACATGATAGCCTACTCATATCAAAGTATTTTTTTCGCGTTTCTGCAGCATTGTTTGATGTGTGACATCACTAACAGATATAGAGTTGTTCTGTCACGTAGAACAGCCGACTAATAAATTATAAGAAATGAAATAACAAATAATCATAAAGGCTACAGCTGTCGCCTATTTTGCCCCTTCCTGTTTCATGTTCGCGCAAGGTTACTATTGGTTTTTAATGTTCACGTCACTATTTGCATGAGCCACGACTGAAAAGACTTCCGATAATATCAAACATGTTTGGTATTGTCGTAACGGCAAAACTAGAAAAAGACTGACCCCGACGGACTTAAAACAGCTAAGATTGGCACCTTACACTAAACGATTTAGATGACGGGAGCGCGCTGCGATTTCAGTACAACTCCCAAGATTGCCGCCCGATTGTGGAAATTTAGTCGCCGACTGTTAAAACAGACCAAAATCGTGCAATGTAAGCCAGCCTTAAGTTCACCAGTACCTGGTTATTGTTTCAGTGTCATCACCTGTGTCTTGTTCCCTTGTGTATTTAAGCCCTCTGTCTTCCCTCAGTCTTTGTCTATCATTAGTTGTGTTACGTGGTGTATGTGTAGTTGAGTTTTGGTTTATGCTATATAAAGATTCCTGATTTGCCTTATTTTGCCTCATCGTGCTGTGTCTTGCCTTGCGCTTGGGTCCACACTCTGCTCTCCTGGCTACACCTGTGACAAGAACAGACGACATCTTTTGTGCTTCACACCGAGCATCCCAAACACGCACCAGCCAGTTGCATTTAATCTTTCTAAATCTTTCTAGTCTTCTCCTCTGCAGCTATTTCATAAGCTTCTTTAAATTATTTTTACTTTCAATTAGTTGCACCTCCCTTGCTAAACCAGGCATTTTGATTCCATAAGGAAATATCATTTCTCTGTCCAGTTTGTGCCATAAAATACGCGCCAGAACAGAAGTGCATTGGTAGCTGTGAAGCTAGCAGCAATGGGGTAGAGGGAAACGTCAATATACAAAATACAAGCATTGACCGATTATACTGTCTTGCCATAATTTTATCAGCCTCCATTTACCATGGTTGGTTTCCAGTAATATGCTATGAATTATAAAATGTACAAATTATAAATCAACCTAGCAAGTTGCAAGCCCAAAGAGAGGGATCTCAAACTCTTATTTTGAAGTCAATGAATTCAGGAAACTACGTCTGAGGGTGACTAAACTTTCTTTTTTCGTCAGGTTATGTTGTTAACAAGTTGCTAGTGACATGATCTCGAAGTATGTGGACTTATAAGAAGAAATTAAGCATATAATTACATTTCATTGTCATTTATCTTAGACACGAAATATTAAAAAGAAAAAGTAGACATTTTACAAAGTCGGGGAAGATCAGGAAACTAGATGGTGAAACTAAATCGCCTGTAGGCCTAACCCTATCGACGACGATGGCGGTTGCAGAGGAGAAGACTTGTTAGCCTGAATGAATGGCTAGCCAGAAAACATAATGGGTCGCTTACTCCACGACATTGCCAAGAAAAAACAGAAGTTGTCCATTTTGATTTGATTCATGATCATTGTTTTGTCAACTTTCATAAATGTTTTGGTGAAACTTCAAATAAACATTGTGGGGCAGCCGTGGTGTACTGGTTAGCGCACCGGGCTTGTAACCGTAGGGTTGCCGGTTCGATCCCCGACCAGTCCACCATGGCTGAAGTGCCCTTGAGCAAGGCACCTAACCCCTCACTGCTCCCCGAGCGCCGCTGGTTGGGCAGGCAGCTCACTGCTCTGGGTTGTGTGATTCACCTCACTGTGTGTTCACTGTGTGCTGTGTGTTCACTAATTCGGTGAAATTGGGTTAAATGCAGAGAACTGAATTTCCCTCAGGGGATCAAAAAAGTATATATTCTATTCTATTCTATTCTATTCATAGATTGTTTGCATTCCAGTTATTGATTGCCATTTTTAGATCATTTACAAATTGTTTATTAACATGTAAAAGACTAAGATGCAACTTTATAATAGCCATCCAAATTCTTCTCCAAAAAAGGTTTGATGCAAGTCATTTCCCATCAATGAATGATGTTGGAGCCGTTTTTGATATTTATGTTTGCAAAATCATTTTCAGTTATTAATATTGATAAAATGCCAATGACACTAGAATGATATTTATGTTCATGAAATATGGTGAGTTATGGTGAGAAATATGATTGAGTGACGTCTGGCCGTCTGATTGACGGAGAATCAATTATAGGGCTGGCACACCTCTGGCCAGGTAGAGCGGAAGTGGCAAACAATTTTTCAACCGCGTGAATGCGATAGAGGTTTGTTTGTTTTGTACTAGTCAAAGTTTGGTGAAATACATTTCTATAATCTAAAAAGACGCGCGTTGTCCGGTGTTATCCGCTCTCTGAAGCGGCCGCCGAAAGGCTGCCACTACATCAAGTTGAAAAATTGCTCACGGAACGTCGGACAAGCTGGAGAATTTTGTGGATTACTATATGGATTATACCCGTAGATATACTTTGAACTTCGAACATCGACAGCTTGTTTCGTGAGTAACCTGACGGTTTGCATTGTCTACAGACCCAGGTACGATCAGACATTACCGAAAGACTTTGAAATGTTTGATGGGACAATACAATTGCGCAATCGTTGAAACCTAAACTGATGCAGCCTCATTGAGATCCCGACCTGTTGACTCAAGGTGGACACCAGTGGGGTGTCCTACGAAGCTCGATTAGTGGCTTAGCGAGGTATGTTGCGCTCAAAACCAGGGTATGCTGTCATACGAAAGTGGATTTGTTTTAGCGTCGCTGTATCACCATGGTATCTTATGCTCGCAACCAAACCTGCTCGGGAGCGGGTTATGTGCTTAGTTATAGCTCAAATCGTGAAATATCACCGCCCTCTGACCAATTCTAACCAATCCATTATCTTGAACAACGAAGTTATCTCACGTGTGCTAATCTGTCACACTTTGAACAGGTTCGGCCCCGCCTTTGCAAACATTTTGAATCTCGAAGGCGCTTTTAACTATGTTGTGCGTGCAAATATATCACTACTATGGACATGCATGCCATACAATATCTGATGACCATCGACTTTTTGATGTTATAGGTTAGACACTAAAAAAGACCACCCTAGATTTCGCTACCGCTCATAAATGCGGAAGTAATCGTTTTTAAACCTAGGCTGTCTTGTGCGTCTTCACGTTTCCCGATTGGTCAAAATCACCCCAACCACGAGAACGCGCACAGATCTGAGCTGAAAGCCTAGTTTGACAAATTTATCACATACCTGCTGTCGTAGGATCACTTAACTTAATACCCGAGTTAAGGCTTTGTGCAGCCTCGATATGTCTAGATAACCTAGATTTGTCTAACTTGCTTCGTAGGACACCCCTACTGTTTTAGGAATACATCTCATAATGAACAAAGACTAAATATAACTTAAGCATTACGAGCCTGTCCTGCAAGCAACGCAGTTTCACGAACAGCCCAGACAGCACGCATGAATCTTAACATTATCGGGCCGACGCATGCCGTTATAATCTGTCAGACATCGCTCACGGAGCGTTTGCTCATTGGCAAGACATCTTCGAGATGTCGGCAGTTCATCGAGAACGACAATGAGCCGATGTTTCAACGACTCATCAAAATGCCCCACGACAATTAGCCGATGTTTCAACGACTCAGCAAAGCTATGCCCCCACCTCCACCCCCGGGGGCTTATGCGACCTTTCCCAGACAGCAAAGGAGTCCAAAACGGACCCGCGCTCAAGCCGCCACATCCGCCTGACAGTCAGCCTCCGTTTTGGATACGGGCACAGAACACATTTCGCCTCCGTTAACGCGCATTCATACGGCGGATCCACGCCGGACCCTTTGCGGATGCGCACATCGAACGCGCCCTTCAAATCTGCTAACGGTTTCCTTCCTCAGTTTTTTCGCTGATGGAGTGCGGAGGCGAAACAGCGGTGTCTGCGGGCTCACTGTAAGTATGCTTCTATATGCTTTATTTATGCAGTTACCTAGTATATTCAGTGAAAACGTACTTCCATAACACAAGTTACCAACTTATCTAGCTTTATTTGCTGATATAATCCGTCATTTGCTATACTGGCCATCTGATGATACACACCAGCTAACGTCTAGCAGCTAGCTTGCGCAAGCTAATTTAGCTCACTTTCGACAGGGCTAAATCTTGTCCAACTTGGGCTTTGTTACATTTTTAATCAAAGCTAAACTCAAAACTCAGTTAAAATTGAGCGAAGCTTGATTTGGTTGAACGCTAACTTCATATATGCCTGTGAACAACAAGTTGGTTTGCGTGAGCTAGCGTTAGCTTGTTGGCTAACGATAACGTTAAACTGTCATTAATATTTTTTGTTAACGTTAGCAGCTAATGAAAGCTTAGATGTTGGACTCGGGAGTCTTTAAGAAGACTTAGCTGCTAGATGTGTTTACATCTTATTTCGTTCTTGGAGGGAGGCTGATTTCACATTGTTTACCTATCCTGGATAAGATAATGTTTGTGATTTTAAATTATGAACGACGTATCGATAGTTCTAGTAGCAACTAGCTGCTAGTAATGCAAGCTATGCGCCATGTCAGGCGCATGCTCAGACCTGTTTAAAACTTTTTGAACTCGTAAACGGCAGCAAGAAATACCCTCGGGATTCCTGCCTTTACATTTGTACACGCGTTAGCGAGAAACCGGCCTACTATTCAATCTAAAACTTCTGGTTTTCAGGCGTGTTTCCTGGTGAGTTTTTCAATTGAATAGTAGAGATTACTCGTTAACTTTCATAAAATATAAGGGCACAAATCCCGAAGCCATTTATGAAGAAACTGCCGTCAATGAGGTCATTTAATGCTGAACGTTTTTTGGAGCATGATTTGACTGAAAAGGAGAAACACATTAGAGGCAGTAGTTGACTTGATGCATATCCTTGCTTTGCTTTGTCACAGACCAGACTCTTTTCAAAGTTTAGAATATGGGAAGAGGAGCTAAATTGATCAACACCATATTCTCTGGATCCCAATATAAGGCTATTTTGATGGGGTGTAATATTGGTAATAATAAATATTTGCCTTTTCCCCCCTGATGATAACAGTTATGCATATTTATGTGTCTGTGTTACAGGTCATTCACAAGTGGCTCCAGTCTGGTTTGGGGGTCTACCCTTTCTTATCATGTCCTGCCACCCAATAAAGTAAGCTATACAGCCTCACATTTGATTTGTTTGACTTGGATGTATAAGTGGTTATGATAACTATTTGGCAATTTATTTCTGAAGATAGAAGTAATGCATATTTTTGTATATGTGTTACAGGCCATTCACAAGTGGCTCCAGCCTGGTTTGGGGGTCTAGCCTTTCTCATCCTGTCCTGCCACCCAATAAAGTAAGCTATACAGTTTTACATTTGAGTTATTTGACTTGGATGTATAAGTGGTTATGATAACTATTTGGCAATTTATTTCTGAAGATAGAAGTAATGCATATTTATGTATATGTGTTACAGGCCATTCACAAGTGGCTCCAGCCTGGTTTGGGGGTCTCATCCTGTCCTGCCACCCAATAAAGTAAGCTATACAGTTTTACATTTCATTTATTTGACTTTTGGTCCACACATTAGTCATATAAGATAACCATACTGAATGCCTTTGTAACTGGTGTTACCAGTTCAGGATGAATTGAAGGTAAATGTCAACATACATAAATGCCTTTCTCTGCTGTAATAAAATCCACTGTTTACCTCAAAAGCTCTCTAAAAAAATATTTTTTTTTATTTCAGAAGAGAAATTACTAAAGGCCTCTGCAACTGCTTTTACCAGGTAAGGATGAATTGCAGATACATTTCAACATAAAAAATGTTTTTAGTCTACTTTGATAAATTCCTAATTTCCAGTACCTACAAAGCTCTACAATCAGCATCATTTTTGTTTAATCTGTGCATGCAAATGCTGTAGTATAACTAACAAGTATTTGTCTCTGTGAACCACTTTTCTGTTGCCTTTTTACATTTTCAAGTAACAGGTCTTTGCCATCATGTCTTAAACCCTCATTATATTTACTGGAGGACTACACTGTGCACATAACAGAAGCATTCCGTTTGCAGAGCATCTGCTGCAACACTGTAATCAATGGAACTCTTTAGATGTGATAGCGGCATGTACAGTATGTTTGAAAAAATTAGACTCGTCTTCTAAAACTATTTTCATGCTCTGCGAACAGAGTGCTTCACTTGTGGACCCAGTGTAGCTGTCTAGTTTTCAGTTGAAAAGTAGTAATGTACTGTATATGCTTCCAAAACGTAACTCATTTTATTATGCTTGTATGATTACAGATGCTGTGAGAGAGTTATGCCCTGTGCCGCGGCTTCTGATTCAGTACAGCAGTTCAACCAGCCCAGCAAACAGGAAAAGCTCAAGGAGGTGTCTTAACTATCAGCATTCCTACCCAAACAGATCAACCTACTGTTATGTCCAACTAAGAAAAACAATGGTCTGGTATGAAGGTTATCTGTGTTTTGAAACATAAATATTCATTAAATAATAATAAAAATGTTTGACACTATTTATGGTTGCATTTCATTTTACTTTATTATCTGTTTAAGGTATTTATTGTCTACGATGACTTATTTCATTGAGCATTGAGGTGCCGGTGACAAGTGTCTACTATTGTCTAGGAATTGCATGAAGGAGTTAAAAGTTTGTAACTTATTTAATAACTTGTAGGCTGTAGTGTAGCAGAGTTGAATTCATGTACTGTAAAACCCATATTCTAATGCTTACTGTTTCACACAATGAAGGTATTTGGCTGTAAAACCACAAGGTGCTTCACATGATAGATTTTGACTTAATCATTATTATGGTTGATACAAAACGTACTTTATGTAGCCTAGTGATATGTTGGCAAGTTAGATTAGGCTATACAGTGTATTTCTGTAGTATAGTTTTGGCCATAATAAGATAAATCAGCAGGGATATAGGCCAGATGAACTGCTTCATGAACGGGTCCTAAACGGATCCGGGAGGATGATAAACGCCTCCGAAATGAATCCGCGGCGGATGCGCTGTTTAATTCGCGGGTCCGAAATGACTCCGCTGCGGATGCACGTCCATTTCGCGGGTTCGAAACGGACCCGTAGCGGATAAGCTGGTTCAAGCGCGGATGCGGATAGGGTCCGCCACGGAGTCTGGTCGGACCCGTGATGCGTAACCGCTTCGGACTCGCCGCGGTGTGCAAGTGGACGCAGTTTCGGACCCGTTTCGCGGATCCGTTCCGGAAGTCGCGGTACCTCCGCGGCGGATCCGCTACGGAGTCAGTTTGCTGTCTGGGTTATATATCGAGGTCGGACCTAGATAGCACATTTTACAATATAGACTAAACATGAATTAGATCTAAGCTAGTAAGAGACAAGAAAGAAGCAAGAAAGGCATTTTCGTTTCATTTTATTGAATGTTGATATTAACAAAGGCTGTTAGAACAGCTCCCGAAAACCAGCTCCTCTCCTGCAAGAGACAAAAACAACAAATTAATACACCGCTTAATTCAACACTTTTATTGTCTAGCTTACGAACGCGATTGCTGTTACTGAATTTTCACGAATGGGATAAATGCAGAGGCCGAATTTCCCTCACGGGTCACGGGATCAAACGTGTATAGATCATAGACCGAGCTCGGAGATTTCAACCCCATTCGCGTTATCAATCCAGCTGATAATTCAGTCAAGCACAGACCTATGGCACAGACGAGCTATGAGTATTTGGCAAGCGATAGCTAACTCTGGCCAAAACATTTAGCCTACGTGGGACCTGCGTTTTTCCTGAATAGGAAACTTCGGCTGGTGCATATTTACTCTTTTGCGTTTTCAAACTCACAGCAACAAATGACATTTTTCGAGTTTACAGAACTGCTGCTGATATGCATTGTCCGCTTGTCCAACACGAGAGAGAGCACGCATAGCTGTACTTTGGAGTTCTTCCTCAGACACAGCTAGCGGACAGTGACACTCGGCTGTGCGCCGTTTCACGTTTAGAGTTATCATAGTGTCAAGGGCATTTAAATACCAACGAACTGAATGTTTATTCTTTAGTTTGCTTGTGTTTAACATTGTCACATATTCTAATACTCAACCTATCAAACAGCAAATTTGGGATTAAAAAAAAAAAAAGAAATGGAAAAACTATCTTCCCACCAACAAATATGGACATGTTCTCAAGCCAAATGATAGGAACCAGTGATGATGACATTTTTAAGAATAAGAATTGTGTTGACTGATATTGTAATAGAGATGTTCTGCTCATTCACATATCACTTAAGAGACTTGAATTACTGGTGATGCAGTGCATCACCTCTTAGACTAAAATAAACAGACACGCAAAGAGGAGTTCATACCAAAGCCTAAAAATGTCACATGAGCATGGACTCTTCCCACTTATTGACCCTGATAATGAGGTAATGTTTGATAGTTCTCGAGACATGAATGAATACTTATACAATGCATAAACAAAACAGGCATGAACTTTAAAAAGAGTTTGCATGGTAGTTCATGGTAATGTCAGCATATAAAGGTCCTTTTGGTCTATTTGGTACTTTATTGATGCAAAGTATTCCCTACGAACTTAAAACCAAAAGTTCAGACGTGGGAGGGAACTTTTTACCTTGGCAGCTTGCAGCAATGATCGCGTAGGATACTCTCGGTGTTTCCTCGCGTATCGGGCCTTCCACTTCCCTCCACCCTCCACATGAGATGTCCTCGATGACGTCGGGCTTTGAACTTTTCGGGGCGCAAGCTGAGGGCTTGATGAGAGAGGCCGTATGCAGATAGAGGGTTGAGAAGAGCCCAGTGAGTATGACGCAGGCAAATTAACTTAAAGGGATATTCCGCCATTTTTGGAAATACGCTCATTTTCCACCTCCCCTCGAGCAAAACAATCGATATTTACCTTGTTCCCGTTCGTCCAGCCATTCTGTGAGTCTGGCGATACAACTTTTAGCTTCAGCCTAGCATAGATCATTGAATCGGATTAGACCATTAACTTCTCGCCTGCTAGCTTCATGTTTAAAAGTGACTAAGATTTCTGGTAATTTTCCCATTTAAAACGTGTCTCCTCTCAAGTTAGAAAGTGCAATAAGACCAACTGAAAATGAAACCTGGCGTTTTTCTAGGCTGATTTGACATGGAACTACACTCTCATCTGGCGTATTAATCATGGCTTTAGATTTGAAATAATAATGTTTGCCATACAACTCTTACAAGACATATTAATAAAGATAGCTGAGATACTAATAAAATGATGCATATGTGCACAAATACAATACTTACACTTTATGTCAACATCTTGCCAGGCAACAGGACCTCCACCGTTTCCAGTTGGCCTGGTCTGTATATTGAATTATGAAGTAAAGAAAACATTTCTAAGTTTAAAAGTGAATTAAGACACTGAGTTTGCAACCCATATCATTGAAAATATACAATTAAGATGTCTCACCATTTTGAGTGACCAGATGGTTGCCTGAAGGAGATTGAGGCCTGGTAGTATTTCCTTAAAATATACAGCAAAACAGACACTTAATAAACATAGTCCACACATTGCAAAACAAGACAAATGAGTTTTGATGTACAATAGGCCTACAAGTAACCGACTAGCAACCTAAAATGCACACAAAACCTTTCTAACGCTTCCCTTAGGTGCAAATGCATCACGGTCAAAACAGTTGATGCATACTATAATTCTGAAGCCTATTTTTTTTTCCCGCTTTAGTTAGTTATTTGCCGTATGTCTATTTCCATTATTGATGTGCTCATAACAAACTCGCAGTTGTGCTGGGTGCACTGCATAGCTGACTCGTAACCTAGGCTACCCTCAGAGTGGAGAGGTGTCTGTTGATATCAAGGACCCACGTATCCTATTAGTCTTACATCTCCGTTTTATTTCCCTAGCCTTCGCCTTTTCAGACGAATCACTGGTCAATTTTAGTAGGTAATGTTCGGCCAGGCTTGCTGTTGTAATGAGCGGTTTAATTCAAACTACTCCATAGCCTATTACTTTTAAATGCTTTCGGTCAAATGACAGCTTCCTGGGTAGCAGCTAAAGTCTCATGGTCAAATCAAAGCCATCGATATCTCATGGCTTTGGGTCAAATACTTGATATTCTTACACCTACACAGCTGTCCTACGGAGATCATCGATGCTGTTAACATTTTGTTGCTACAGTAGATTTAAAATGTTTCCCAGTGTTAGCTTAACTGCTATAGCTAACGTGAATTAGCTCAATCAACGTGAATTAGCTCATCGAAGTTGTTATTACTCAAAAACAGCTCGTTTACACAAAGTTATGACTTAGCTGAGCAGGTAAATGACACAACACATACTTTCTGACCATTTACATGAGTGAGTTTACCCACCTGAAAATCGCTGCTCCAGGAGACTGTTGTTGTAGACAGTACTACTGTAGCTACACAGTAGTGCTACACACGTCACACATAAAAAAAATAAAGCCGTTAGTTCTAGCGGGATTTTGCTTTGGATAGTGAGACCCAGAGGGGCCGATCAAAAGCCTACATGCGTGGAAGCCTGAGCCGTAGCCAGAGTTAAAACATTTACTCCGACTAAGGGCCGATACCGGCCGATACCCCTGAGACGCTAATATTTGCGAATCGCCGGTGATCTAATGCCGACGTCGGCCAGATTCATGTGTGCTGTCTGGGAGGCAGCAGAACATGTAACTGCGATTAAATGAAAACGTTACACGGATGTGACTGAATCAACATAAATTGTGATATAGCGAAATAAAACAATTGCAATCATGTCTGATCACGAGAACGAACAACCCGAACAAACTCCTGAGACGGCCAAACAGACAACACCTGTTTTTAAAGAGCTAAGCGCAACTCGTCGCGGCAAACTTGGCCATTGCACTCGCAAAATGAATGAAATTAACGAAATGATTTGGCGGGGCGCTGGCGAAGGCAATGTTGAGAAAGTGAAAGAACAACTAAGTGTATTCCATCAAATCCTTGACAAATTTAAAATCAGTCATGAATCTGTGCAAATATTGTTAACTGATGATGCAAAAGAAAATGAAAATATTGATTGGTATGAACCAAAGATTGCAAAGTTCAATGAATTTATTTCTCAGACTGATATCTGGTTGGAACGTAAGCTGACTGACATACAATCACGTGACATTGCTGACACTGTTGACGTGACTGATAGTGTGTCAAGAATATCTAAAGCTGACTCAAAGGCATCATCATCCCATTCAGCACGCATTCAAATTGCTGTGGATAAAGCTGGTTTAATGGCCCGAGCCAGATCCTTGAGAGAGAAACATGAAATGGAAATGGACAGAGTTAAGTTACAAGCCAAAATGGAAGCATTACAATTAAGAGAGGATCTTTCTGTCACTAATGCAAAACTACAGGCCTTGGAGGAAATTGAACCAATAGAATCAACATTAAGGAAAACTCTCAGGTCTGAGGATGACATGAATGCTTACCTGGAGAAATACATGGATCAAAGACCACACCGATCAGAGGAGCCATTGGAGGTCAAATCAGTAGAAAGCAGCAGAATTACTGGCATGTCTCAGATGGATTTTGTGGAATTAGGAGCAATACCTAAAACACCGTTTCAGAAAGCTATACACGTACATCAGAAGTTAATGGCGGTGCCACAGCCACCCACTGCTGCGGCTAGAAGGGCACATTTACCAAGCCGACGAACTTACAGAACTACTGAGACCCAACCAAGAAGATCACAATCTACTCCTGGAATGGAACCACCAGAACCTCCAGATAGCACAGACCTGACAAATCTGCTTGTATCTGTTCTAAATCAAACATCGCTTCCAAAGAAGGAGGTTCCTGTGTTCAATGGTGACCCCCTGGACTTTCAGTTGCTCATGCAAGCATTCAAACACAATGTTGAAGACAAGACTGACAGTAATAAAGACCGATTGTACTTTTTGGAACAATATACAGTTGGAGGGCCAAAAGAACTTGTCAGAAGTTGTCTTTACATGGACGCTGCAACTGGTTATGCTGAAGCAAAGCGCCTGCTCAAGCGCCACTTTGGCAATGACTTTAAAATCACGACTGCCTATATGGAGAAGGCCTTAAACTGGAGTGTAATTAGACCAGACGATGGAAAGTCACTTCACAGTTATGCTTTATATTTAAGAAGTTGCAGTAATGCTGCCCGAAACTTTCGCTATATGTCAGAACTTGACCTGCCATCTAATATGAAGCAAATTGTGTCAAAACTTCCATACAAACACAGAGAGAGATGGAGAGCGGTGGTGTGTGACATAACGGAACAGACCCAACAGAGACCTACATTCAATGACCTCGTCAGATTTGTTGAAAGACAGGCCAAGATCATGCAGGATCCAGTCTTTGGCAACATTCAAGATGCCCATAGAGAAACAAAGGCGAGAGCACCTACAGCGAGCTCGTCCTATGGTAAACCTGGCAGCAAGCAGAGCTTCGTCACTGCGGTTTCTCCAGTCATCACTGTTGCTAACGCCAACATCAGAGAAACTGGAAATCAAGATTCCAAGAATTTTACTTCTGTCAATGCAAAAGATGCTTTTTCTAAACCCTGTGTTTTCTGCAAAGGAGAGCATGCAATGGAAACATGTGAAGCAATATTAAAACTCCCACACAAGGAGAAAGTTGAGTTTCTCAAGAAACATGGATTTTGTTTTGCTTGTTTGATTAAAGGACATCTCAGTAGAACATGCAAGAAACGTCTGATATGTCGCTCATGCGATAAGAAACACCCTACCATCTTGCATATTGGGAATTGGCAGCAAGATGGCGCCACATATGCTAAAACACCTGCAGTAACCACAAACAAAACCAGCTGTGGCACAGCTGTGCAGGCCAACTCTGTCACTGTCACCATGGCACCAACTGGTCAAACAGGGGCCGGCAATACTGACCACAAACTGGCTATTGTACCTGTAAGAGTGAAGGCGAGCAAGGGTAGTTACTCTATCGAAACATATGCATTCTTGGATCCCGGGAGTTCCGCAACCTTCTGTACAGAGAATGGAACAACTGTCTGTCAGAGGGAGGAAAACAGAAATTCTACTTCAAACAATGAGTTACGAAATACCAGTGAAAACATATAAACTGAGCGGACTGGAAGTAAGCAGAATTGATGGTGATGACTTCATAGAACTTCCAGAGGTCTTTACACAACATGCCATTCCTGTGAATCGTCAGAACATCCCGAAAGAAGAAGACCTGAAACAATGGCCTTACCTGAATACGGTCAAATTGAAGTCCATTGAAGCTGATGTCGATCTGTTGATTGGTGTGAATATCCCAAAGGCCATGGAACCACTGAAGGTCATCAACAGTCAAGACAATGGCCCATATGCTGTCCTGACACATCTTGGATGGATAGTAAATGGACCACTGGGAATCAGCTCACTTGTTGACGAACACGGTCGACCACAGATAACAACCAATAGGATATCAGTGGCTCGTTTGGAGGATCTTTTGATTCAACAGTACAAACAAGACTTTCCAGAATTGACCTATAAAGAGAAAACAGAACACTCATTTGAAGACAAGAAGTTTCTGAAAATTATGAATGAATCGATCAGAAAAAAGGATGGTCATTATGAGATCAGACTTCCTTTCCGTAAGGACGACGTCTGTATGCCTAAGGCAAATGGCTGAGCAAAGAACATACAGCCTTAAGAAAAGATTCGAAAAGGACGAGTCATTTAAAAATGATTATGTGTGCTTCATGAACGACATCTTGGAGAAGGGGCATGCTGAGATGTTACCTGGAGAACAGCTCCTCCGGACAGATGAAAGACTCTGGTACATTCCCCACCACGGAGTGTACCATAAGCAAAAGAAGTCAATCCGGGTGGTCTTCGACTGTACTTCAGCCTACCAAGGTACATCTTTGAATGCTGAGCTGCTACAAGGCCCAGATCTTACGAACACCTTATTAGGTGTATTGCTGAAGTATAGACAGGAACCCGTAGCTGTGATGGGGGACATTGAAGGAATGTTCCACCAAGTGAAGATTCCTGAAAACGATGTGGATTTCCTGAGATTCTTGTGGTGGCCGGGTGGCGATACTACCCAAGCATTAAGAGAGTTCAGAATGACTGTGCATCTTTTTGGTGCTGTTTCATCTCCCAGCTGCGCAAACTTTGCTCTCAAGCAGACCGCTGAGGACAATGAAGGAAAAGCTGATGCCTCGATACTCAACACCGTCCGTCATAATTTTTATGTGGACGATTGTCTGAAATCTGTTCCAGATGAGAAACAAGCAATCAGTTTGGTCCAGAATCTTAAGACCATATGTGCAACTGGAGGATTTAAACTCACCAAATGGTGCAGTAACAACCGTTCTGTCCTCGCATCTTTACCTGTAGGGGAGAGAGCAAAAGAAGTTAAGAACATTGACCTTGAGAAGGATAAGCTTCCTGTAGAGAGAGCCCTTGGCATGCGGTGGGATGTTGAGTCCGACACATTCTTCTTTGACATCATTCTGAAACAGCAACCGGTTAGTCGAAGGGGAATTCTGTCTGTGCTCAATTCTGTTTACGATCCCCTGGGATTCTTATCACCAGGTATGCTCACAGGAAAACTGATACAGCAGGAGTTGTGTAAGATCAACTGCGGATGGGACGAAGAAATCCCAACTGCCCTTGCATCAAAATGGAGCGAGTGGCAGAGAGATCTTCACATGATCTCCAACTTTAGAATACAGAGATGCTACAAACCAGTGGATCTTGATGTCACTGACGTCCAGTTGCACCACTTCTGTGACGCCTATGAGAGAGGCTATGGGACGGTCAGTTACTTAAGATTTGCCTGCAGAAGTAGACCACCTCACATTGCATTTGTGATGGGGAAATCGAGGGTTGCACCCTTGAAAATAGTGACAATTCCCAGACTGGAGCTCACCTCAGCAGTTTTGGCTGCTCGGATGGACAATATGCTCAAGAAAGAACTAGAACTTCCGATCTCAGAATCCTTCTTCTGGACAGATAGTACTTCTGTTCTGAAGTACATCCTGAATGACACAGAGATTCAAAACCTTTGTGGCAAATAGGGTATCTGTGATTCGCGATCTGACAGAGAAATCTCAGTGGCGTCACATTAACCCTCTAACCGCCCGGGTTTTTTTGGATTTTTGCATAAAAAATTCAAAAGGCCATGGCTTGAAAGTGGTCAGAGATAAAGTCCTACTGTAAATGTGAAAATCATTGAGTATGAACTAAAGTTTATAAAGGGAGTAAATTTACTCATCTAATTTGCATATTATGACGTCACAGGATGGCAATAGTGTCAAATTATGCACATTTCAGTAAATACTGATTGTTGAACACATTTGAGCAGTTTTACTTAGATTTTTGTAATTTCTCCGACATAACAAACAAACAGGACCACAGCCACATGTAAACCAACAATAGTAAACTATTAGTATTATCACAATCCCTATGTTACTATATAATAAAGTAGCCTGGTCAAATCAGTTCCTATCGCGGATGACTTTGTAGTTCTTCAGAGCCCTATTTTTACTAGACCTGCTGTCTGTACCATGTCAATTACAGACACTATCATCATGATTATCACTGGCACCAAGCACACCATGCTTATTTGAACCCTTTGGTCAACATTGCTGCAGGTAAACATTGACGTACACACGCAAAGACCCACCTCCATTCACAGACGCATCTTGACTGTCACTGCCAACGAACGACCGATCATAATCTCCAAAAGGCAGATATTCTCCTTCAGAATCAGAGTAGGTGAATGGCAGACCCAAGACTTCATAACACACGACTTTGTTTTTTAACATTTGCCGTTTTTCTGCTTCAATTTGTGCATAGCGATCGCGCATTTCACTTCCGCGTTATAAAACAGGAAATGCGTCTTTTTTTTTTGTTTCTCGCGAGTAATACAGGCACTTCCTGAAAACTTTTTTACTCGAATTTGGGCTTGAATCGAAGCTCTGGATGTCTGCCAACTAGTGGTGGAGAGTACAAAGGCGATTTGTCACCCTACTCGGATCTACCGTCTGTTTTAATCAGTGATGTTGCTTGTCGCCGTACGGCGCCTTGGGCGGTTAGAGGGTTAAGACTGATCTCAATCCAGCAGACAATGCGTCTAGAGGAATGCGAACAGAGACTTTTCTGAAAGTAAACAGTTGGCTTAAAGGTCCAGACTTTCTGGCCAAATGCGAAGCTGACTGGCCGAAGCTTTCGACAGAGCCACCGACACTTTCTGACAGTGACTTGGAGGTCAAGAAAAAAGTTGTAGCTTTTGCAACAGTAGCCCATGAAAATCCTCTGACTCACTTTATTGAATACTTCTCGTCTTGGGACAAACTCATCAGATCTACAGCCTGGCTCTTGAAGTTCAAAAGGACTCTGAGACACTTGATCCAACTGAAGCAAGCAGGTACGTCACAGAGTGTGCTAGTAAAATTAGAACCTGCAGACCGACAGCTATCCACACAGGACCTCACAGATGCTGAGGAATCACTTGTAGCTTATGCTCAACGGCAAGCCTTCAGGGATGAAGTGAAAGCCTTACAGATAGGCCAAGCTGTAAGAAGGAGTAGCAGACTCTACAAATTGGACCCCATGATTCATGACGGAATATTAAGAGTAGGAGGCAGACTGAGCAAGCTGGCTATGACTGAGGAGATCAAGCACCCAGCCATTCTGCCTAGTGATGATCACCTCTCAAGACTTCTTCTGAGCCATACAGGGGCGGAGTGGCAATCGGGAGATTCGGGATATTTCCCGCCAGGCCTGATGTTGCATTTACACTGGCCCAAGACGTGCCTGAGCGGCCGCTGGAACATTTGTTATCATAAGATATTTTCTCAAGTGTTTCCGTCATCTGAAATCGCTCATCGTCAATTGCCTTTGTGTAGAAACCAACCACTATTTAAACCATTCAGTTGCTTTATATACCTTAGTCATGGTTACCTTACATATTAATTACAGGCCTATTCATCTCAGTTCTCTCCGATCAGTGCATTTGTGTGTAGCCTTGGGTGTCTTCATTTAATTCTTCATATTATTAAAAAGTGTTATTTAACTCTTTTGGTCACAAATAAATTCAAAATAGAACAGCAAAGCCTCCTGGGAATGGCAAATACGTTTGCTAGGTCAGTCTATTACAGAAATGTAGGGGGATAGATGAGCGGCCCCTCCTCTAATGGCATGGCCCCTTAGCCTACACTATTCGTGAAAGTAGCGTTTTGATAGTGAACGGATTAGGTGTTTGCTTGATTAATATGGAAGGCAAGAAGAGGAAAGACAAAGAGGGGGCTGAAAAAGGCAGAATTAAGGAGAAGCGACTGCTGGAGGAGCATGCATCTAAATGCTCAAAACAGATTTAGGCTACCCGTAGTCTAGTCCACGGCCATTACGAGTGCAGGTAAATTTGACAGAATGAAAATCATTGACGCAAAGCTCAACTACGTTAGGCTACTTGCTAGACGGAAAATATCACAAGCTAGTTAACTCATGTAGCCTACATTTCAAACGAATAAATGGCTTACAGTTTTTTTCAGTGACTGACATAGCGTTTGTCCAAACAGTTGTCACGTTTTCAAAACTCTAAACACATTGCGGACATACCATTCACACATTTCATGTCGTTTTCGCACAATATGCAGGCAGTGAACACATTTCCACAATGCTTACATTTTCCTAACAAACAACAAAATGATGGATCGTTTTTCTATTATTTTACAGATGTTACTGTTAACACATGACATCCCACAATAGTTAAAACAATTCCAACCCTCAGTAACCTCTCCTTCTGCAATGATATCAGTTCAAAAACAATATATCTCAGCTGATAATAAACAAACAATTGAATAACTGGCACATAGATGATGTTGGGTAAATTGGGCCAACCACAGCTGATTCCAGTTTGTCTTAGACTCAGTGGCAGGGGTTACTTTTTACATTTACATTATACTTACACAGTAAAAGGAGGAGGTGATGTTTTTGGAAACAGAAACATAAAAAGACAAATACTGTAGCCTAATGTCTGGATGAGGAAGAGTAAGAACAATGGGCCCAGGGAGAAGAGCAAGGTGCGGAGGTGCAGGAGCAGGCCCAAGGAGAGGGCAAGGTAGAGATGTAAAATGCTTTTGACTTTTGATTACAGTATATGTTACAGTATATGTGGACATACATTTCTCAACCAAGAAATTTAGTGTAAAAATGGTGTATTGCATGTTTTGCATGCAAATGCCCGTAAAACTGAAACATGAAAGTCTGGACCTGGACCTTCATAGATTGACTATATTACATTTAGCCAACATTTTGTTTGTGTTTATAATATACGGAAGGTGGTCGTGCTCAAGGCATGGGTGGGTTGGGCCGGCAGTGGGCTGGCGGCGGGTAGGGGGCCGGTGTGGTCAGAATATTCCCGGTGGATTTTAGTGTCCCACTCCGCCCCTGGAGCCATACCCACCATCTCGTAGGTCACTGTGGAAAAAATCAGATGCTTTCCAAACTCAGGACGAAGTACTGGATACTCAAAGCCTATCAGGCTGCAAGGAAAATAACCCGTGATTGCATATTCTGCAGACGATGGCATGGTACTGCAATGAAACAGAAAATGGCTGACTTGCCTCGCGTACGCATAACACCAAATCTTCCCCCGTTTACGCACACTGGCTTGGACTACTTTGGGCCCATAGAAGTCAAGAGTGGCCGTAGCCGGGTGAAGAGATACGGGGCCTTGTTTACGTGCCTTGCCAGTAGAGCTGTACACCTAGAGATGGCCTACTCTATGGATACCAGCTCATGCATTTCAGTGTTGCGAAGATTTATCTGCAGACGTGGTCAGGTAAAGGAAATCATTTCAGACAACGGAACAAATTTTGTGGGCTCAGAGCGAGAATTAAAAGAAGCACTTGCTCACTTAAACATGAGTAAGATCCAGAATTCAATACAAGAAAAGGGCATCAAATGGACGTTCAATCCGCCTTATGGTTCTCACCACGGTGGCGTGTGGGAACGCCTTATCTGAATAATAAAGAAAATCCTCTACTCAATCACAAAGGAGCAAACTTTAGATGATGAATGTCTTCAAACTACTCTGTGTGAAGTAGAGGCGATTCTGAATGCTCGTCCCATTACGGAAACATCTGGAGACTTTAAAGATCCTGAACCCTTAACCCCAAATCACCTGCTTCTCTTGAAAGGGAAGCCCATTCTTCCACCTGGGCTCTTCACCAAGCAGGACTGCTACTCCAGAAGAAGGTGGAAACAGGTTCAGTACCTGTCAGACCTCTTCTGGAAGAGATGGACACGGGAGTACCTTCCTTTAATGCAGGAGAGACAAAAATGGAATGAGGTCAAAAGAAACCTAAAACCTGGAGACATAGTGCTGATCATAGATGAGACCTCTCCACAAAACTCCTGGCCTATGGGACGCATTATGGAAACCTTTCCAGATACAAAGGGCTTTGTACGTCGTGTCAGAGTTAAGACCCAGACAGGCATCTTGGAGAGACCAATCACCAAGCTGTGTCTTCTCAAAGACATGTCCTGACTGACCAACTGACTTGACTAACCCAGTAATACACTACACACATTACGCTGTACATTACGTACAGTACAACATGGTATTTGTCTCATGAATAGTGAGAATCTGAAAACTCTATTCTAATCTATTTACTATTCACCGATAATATGTTTTGACATTTTGAATGAGTACGAATATGAATACCTGTTGATGTTGTTGGGGAGAAAAAGAGATGAGATGATGTGTAAATGTGTAATAATGTGACTATTGAATGGACTATTGAATGAACTTTGATTTTTTGCGAGACTTTGAGAAAAGACATTGAAGTCCCCTTGACCTTTTTCTTTTTAAAAGGGGCAATATTTTTTGGAAAAAAAAGAAAGAACATTTTGACAAACTTTCTATGAACTTTTGAAACTGATATGTGAAAAAAAGAAAAAAACATTGAAAACATGTATGCACAATGGACTTTGAACTGTGCGGTTCCTTATGAATGTTTGTTATGAATTGCCACATTATGGTCAATTAGGGGCCGGAATGTTGGAGCCGTTTTTGATATTTATGTTTGCAAAATCATTTTCAGTTATTAATATTGATAAAATGCCAATGACACTAGAATGATATTTATGTTCATGAAATATGGTTTACAATTATGGTGAATATGATTTAAATGTATGGAATTCTAAGTTAAACCCGTCTGGATGTCTGTCTAGCTAATTGAGTGACGTCTGGCCGTCTGATTGACGGAGAATCAATTATAGGGCTGGCACACCTCTGGCCAGGTAGAGCGGAAGTGGCAAACAATTTTTCAACCGCGTGAATGCGATAGAGGTTTGTTTGTTTTGTACTAGTCAAAGTTTGGTAAAATAAATTTCTATAATCTAAAAAGACGCGCGTTGTCCAGTGTTATACGCTCTCTGAAGCGGCCGCCGAAAGGCTGCCACTACAAATGATATTTACATTTTTAGATAGTTTACAAATGATTTACTAACAAATAAAAGACTAAGACCCAACTTTATCATAGCCATCTGAAAAACAGATGGTGTAATTGTTTTTCTAACTAGCTGTTAATCCATAGAACATCATTTATAGTTCAATAGTTAATCAACCTATGTAATAGGCATAGGCGTTGAGGATATGGCTATGGAAAGGCCTACAATCAACATTATAATCATTAACAATAACTCAATATATCATTATTAATAATATGATATTTGCAATAATAATGTAGCTTACTAATATAAAATGAACTGAAATCAAGTTATCACTAAACAGATATCTTTTAGTATGTTATATATAAATAAATAGTTTCTTTTTTCATAAGCTGATAATAAAGTATGTGTAAGTTATGTGTTTAGTAATCATTGATTATTATCTACAAATGATTAATTTATGATTATTAAGTTATTAAATGTTTAATTAGTTGCAAAATAAAGCATCAATTAACCATTTATAACGGATGGTTATTATAAAGTGCTACCCAGCAGTAGTCCAACGCAAAACATTCAATGCAATTAAAAAAGATGTAGTGGGTAGCAAAGAAAATATACCTTCACAAAGTCCAGTTGTTTTGACCGTCAGCAAAAATTGACCAAAAAGTGTTTTTCTGAATGGAAATACATCAAATAAGCGGTGAGCCAAACGCTTTCAAAATAGCATTTTTAAACCAGCAATATTGCTCAAAACAGCACCAAACCTCAGTAGCTTGCTCTGGGTCCCTACACATAAAACGTTTATAACAGAAGACTGTTAAGAATGTAGATGTCGCCCCATCATAGTCGCAAAGTGACACATGTGCAACTCACATCTGCGCCTGACTCACATCGGGTAGCTGCAGCATGCTCTCTGTCTCAGCTCCCTTTGTTTTCTGTCCCTCTGCGCCTGCTCATTTGCACCTGTCCGTGTGGTGCACTCTGGGACACGTAGTTCGGTTGGGGGCCATGTTGTCGTGGGATAGACACTTCTGTACCACATGTCCACTTGTGATGCCACATACGCTATAGTGACAGTTCTACTTTTGAGCCTATTTGTGAGTCACTCTCACCTGCTTAGAAATGCACCACGTTTTATTTTGTCTCACCATACTTGGTCGTGTGGCTACTCGTGTAACTGTATTTTAATAGGGAAAACATGGAGGCGTTTGGTCGCTTCTAACTTCATCTCTGTTTGGATCCTAATCAATGAACTGGGCTAAGTGCTATCAAAGTAGTGCCACGCACCAGAGCCAGTGAGTGCATGCATTGAAACGTGAGCGGTATGTAACAACTCGTCTTAGTTAAGGGAATAACATAGTTTGATATGAAAAAACGGTGAAGTGTTCCTTTAAAGTCTGTTCCGAATGGGTTTTTTTAATCAAAAGCTTAATTTAGTTAGATAGAGGCCTGTCAAAGTGTACTAGAATTCAGGAAATTGCATCTAGATCATCTTTCTTTTTTTAGCCTATTTTTCATGGGGGAGGACCCCCAGAGCCCCTGTTCAACTGTCCCACCCACTTTCAAAAGGCCTCTGATGCCCATGGCGAGAGAGGCTGAAGTGTACTGCACACAGTAATTTGCAAAACCTATTGTACTCACTTATGTCATATTCTAAACTAAAAATGCACTATTCCATTTCCTCACTCGATAGCTGTCAAATATGACGTTATCAAATATGCTCTCTTACCTTATTAGTCAATGAGCCAGATTTTGGTCAATCAGTAGGAGAATAACTTGCATGTTGCATCTGATGTCTGGTAAGGTATACCACCTTAGAATTAGAACATATCTGATAGCCTTGCATTTGGGGTAGCTTTTTGTGTTTTATCAGCCGGTTTATGTCCATTGTATGTCTATGGAGGAATATCTTACAGGTGAATGTGCTAAAATGTTGAACTCCTAGATATCCTTAGAATTTTGGACAAATTAGAGTGAGAGACGTTAGCCTGTTTTTTAGATGTTATGAAATAGATAAGTGCAGGCAGGGGCAGGGCTGTACGCTAAGCTTTTTCACTTGGAGCACAGGTGCTACTAAATGAAAAAGTTTAGGAGCACAGAAAAAAATGTAGGAGCACTACGAAATTTCCTTGAAAACCATCTTGCCTTAAGCAGGATACAGATCATTCACAGCAGTGACAATAGTCTCTGCTCAAATCCTACACACACAGAAAATGGCTTGTCTTGTTTCTATTTCATATTTTGAATTCAGAATTTGTATACATTTTGTTAACAATGTATAGCATTTTAGGATCTGCATAATTACTTATAGCTTAAAATATTCAGTAAACTGAATACTTCATATTGATTACACTTGTCTTTAATGATATTACAGGGGTGGTGTGTAGGTCTAATTGAGTGCCTGTCACTTTAAGATGTACGTGAACATAATTAGGTTTCATTCGGTTTTAGGAAAAGAGTCAAGCAGTTCAAGGATACATCATGTTTTCATTAAATAACTTAAATGTTCAAAAAACTAACAAAGGTAAAGACAAATATTTCTGGTGTAATAGAAAAATGAGTGTCCACTGTCCAGTTAACTTCTATGATTTAGGTAGCCTACCATGGCACGGCATGGTGAGTTGTCACTTTTTTTTGGTCATGTATGTTTGATTGGCTGGGTGCTTAACTTACTCTACCATGACTCGTCTTGGAGTTTGGTAGGCTATATCTGTTATATGCAATGAGTGACAACCAGTGCTCAAAATAAAACGTTACGGTATTCTCCTGATAACGTTAGTGGAATGGATTTAATGTGAACGTAACCTCCATACAAAGACGCAGAGTGGCTATATGATGCGCACATTTGCAATGAAAATGTTCCGCCTTTTTAAAGCAGGTGTACAGTAGCCTACACCAAATCGTGGTTAAATCCATCATTTAGACAACAGAATCAGTCGGATTTCTTTCATAGAAGTCAACCAGGCCTATGTCAAATGCAGGCTGGGGTGAAGCTAATACGGTTTCCACACCGTGTTCATCAACCGTGATAATAATAATATTTGAAATGAACACGGTAATTGTATATAGCAACATTCTTATCATGGTTTGCCGTTTCAACGGTAATCACTACAAAGTCACCAACTGATAACGAACAGATTGAAGAAAAAGAAGAATGGTTTTGGAGTGACATTTCTTGCGTGTGTGAGACACAGCGAGGTTGATGCTGAGAGCGTGAGTTTCCAGCCATGCAGGAGCGTTAGAGTTGTCAACTATGACATTTGTATACAGATGCGCGAAAATTGTACTAGCCAATACTTTGATCCACTTGGTGTGGATTTTTAGGAGCAAAATGCGAATAAAAGGGTTGAATTCAGTACTCGCACCTGATGTGCTCCCATTTCATATTTTCAATTAGCACTAATTTATATTTACTCGCATTTGCGACGAGCTGCTCGCAGTGTACAGCCCTGGGCAGGGGTGTAGTGGTCTATGCTCTATCATGGGTTTTTTTTTTCTTTTAAAGGCATGCAGAACATGTTTGATGATGGTGGAGGTTATTATCCAATGTTTATAACAATACCAGTGGATTAAATGGTTCCAGTGTTGATGAGTATACATATTGTGAATGCAGATAATACAGTGTGATCTTTGATTAAAAGTTGCAATTGGTGAATAAACTCTTTTGCGAGGTGGATAAACTGTGTTTATTTGTGTTTATTCTCCACTCCACTACAATAGGCTACTGGCTATAGGCCCACGTTTTTAAAATATAAGCTCTTAAAAGATTGATCTTAGTATTGTGATAGCCAGACTATGTACTGCCGTTACAGGGGAATAATCTGTCTTGATTATGTTGATTTAGTGGTGCAGTGTTCAAACAATAGCCCTTTAATTTGATCTTTTCTCATGTTGTTATGCAGACTTGCTGCATGCAAACTCTCAGAGAAGTCATGTGGAATTGTGGCTACTGTTCTACAGTCACCAAACTCCCTGATAGATATGGACCTGCGTCACAATGTCCTGAGAGATTCTGGAGTTCAGCTTCTCTCTAAGGGACTGTCTAGTCCCCACTGCAAACTGCAGACATTAAGGTTGGTGTAAGGCCATTTTTTACATACTTTTTGTATTTGTTTGTTTCCTTAATTGTTGTTAGCTATAGTGACAGTGAAACATGCAAGTCGTTCAGCCCTTCAGCATTAACTCTGAATGTGCCAGTGTTTGCTTAACACAACATTTAGCTTTTGCAGAATTGATATTACAGATAAACCTCATGCATTTTTACAAATAAGCCGATACAAGTCAACAAGGCCAATATTGGTTGATGATCATGTGAGGCCAATTTCATTGCACCCCTACAATTTAGCTACATCATACCTTGGACTACATCAAAATAAAATCTTTCAGGTGTGCGTGCCTGCGTGCGTGCATGTGTGTGTGTATGTGTGTGTGTGGGTTTGACCATAGTGATACACAGTGATTTTTGCACTGTTGTTGAAATGTCTCTAGATTGTTATTTATTCATCAGGGCACTGTGTAAATGCAATATATTCCATTTATTCACGTTATGTTTTGTTGTGTTCTTATGCAGGCTTGCTGATTGTAAGCTCACAGATAAATTATGTGAGATTGCTGCTTCAATTTTACAGTCACCAAACTCCCTGCTACAGCTGAACTTCAGTAACAATGACCTGGGGGATTCTGGAGTCCAGCTTCTCTCTAAGGGACTGTCGAGTTCCAATAGCATACTGCAGATATTAAGGTTGGAATAAGCACTTATGTGTTTCCTGATCTTTTTTATTTTATTGTTTAATTAGACAAATATTGGCTGATGCCGTTAGGACAATATGTCATTCATCTCTTCAAGTTATCCACTTAACACATTACACTAGCCTACATCTTATGAAAACCTTTTAGATCTGTGCGTGTGTGTGTAATCTTTGGCATTACAGGAGAATAATGTCTCCTGATTATGTTGTTACATATTACATATTGTTACATATTGTTACAGGTGGCTCAGAGCCGCAACATAAAATGGAGACGGAAATCAGAGCAGCGCTCTCGTCGTCACTACCACAAATGTGCATGCTTACAGTTGGGCTCGCACACACACACACACACACCCAAACATGCGTACCCTGCTGAGGATGATAGGAGATTACTCTCCTGCTCTAGCACATCCTTGTCTTCCTCTTCATCCAGAAGCTACCTATTCTACATGTCCATGTCCTTGGGGTCATGTTTGCCAATTACCTGGAGCTCATCAGCATTGATTGGTTGATTGAAGATTGATTGATTGAAACTTTATTGAACATCAAGTGTTCAGAAGGATATAAAAAACACAATAAAGCCCAAAGGCTGTACTAAGTGTCATTCCTTTGGCTAAACCATAGAAGCCAATTTACAAGCGAACACTGATTCATTAGGGAGGAGATGACATGCCTACTGTGTTTGTAGCCATAATCACCCAATTACGTCAGAGTCATTATTTATTGTGGTTGTTGTTAGGTAGGCCGATACATGAAGAACTCTTTTCCAGAACGCTGCCTACATTCATTTTTGAAAACATTCTGTCATGTTGTGTAATTTCGGGTAACATAAAAAGTGCGGTTGGGTTGTTTTGATTGAAAGACAAATCAAACTAGATGCACCGCATAGCGGTACACAATATGACCGCCGCTCAGTTCTGCACATTCTCTCCAAAACGAATTACGCTTGTCAACTTTCCTGTATGGCTGGGATTATACTTGCTGTTTGACCAACCGTAAGCGTATGCGCCCGTGTGCGACCTGCTGTGTCCGGTGTACAGACTCGCTGCAGCATTACGCACCCTACTGGAGGTCTTCACTAGGGGGAGACTATAGTAAATTCAGATGTGGATGTGGCCATGTGCCATTGTTTACTCTCATGATTGCCCCCAGCTTCCACCAGTGGCCCGCTGGAGTTTTGCTCATCAGTTCTCTGGCTGTCCACCGGCGGCTCAGAAGCGGCTCCAGATAAAGGGCCACCCTTTTGCCGCTTACTACCCACCAGCTTCTAATTGGCCTTATTTATGGCCATAATAATGAAAATGATGCACTAAAATAGCAATAATACATTATAACACTTTCCATTTGCCCTCAATCAGAACAATTTACAATTATTTACAGGACTTACCAAAGTTACCAAATTTACTAAGGTGAAGACAGTGCCTGCTGATGAGAAACCTATAAATGTATTCTGTAATTTAATAATCCAATATAAAAACATTTATCCTCAGCAACTATCACACAGACTCACCACACATAGTATTAGGTTCAATACATTTTGTTTATTTATTTATTTTACTTGCTTTTGTTTATTTATTTTACATGCTCATTTACATGCTTTATTTATTGTACATGCTTAAACAATTTATTAAAATTATTTTTAATAATGATATAAATATGCAACACACTCTTCAGATGTAAGGAAAGTAAAGATGCAAAGAAGTTGTGACAGACATTCATGGCTTGTTTCTCCCTTGACATTAAGGCCAGATTCATGAAAATGCAGTTCTACCTTGCTGGGGTGTTACTGGCAGCGTTGTGAGCGAATTTGACAGAGGTGTAGGTCTGACTGGTAAACTCTGTTGAACAGATTAGAAATGAAAAGGCGTATTTAGTGAGATGATTACTGCAATGGCAGGGTTCATACAAAAAAATTGAGCTGAATTTACTACCTTTTCACTACCATCAACATGTTTTCTACTACAAAAGCAAAAGGTGAAGAGTAATGTAGGCCTAATGCAATACCTTTCCAAAACACAATAACACATTTAAGAACAACAGGGATTTAACAATGGACAAAGCTACTGGCATTTGAACAGGGGTGTGTAGGCTGTCAATAGGCACTGTATTTACCGGCATGGCTGGAGTTGATGAAGCTTGCTGGATGGTGGTGCTGGCAAAGGTGTAGTGGTCTGACTGGCAAACTCTGTTGAACAGATTGGATATGAAAAGACGTGTTTAGTGAGATGATTACTGCAATGGTATGACACCTGGCACGCTAACTAGCGCCTAAAGTACAAACACTTCTAAAGGATATTTCCACTTAATTTTCAGACAAACCAAGCAAGGGACCACATGTACAGACTCTACAAATACTAACCATTATATCCATTTTTTATTTAAATGACTTGAAAGAGATCGTCAGGTATAAATGCACCATACAGTAGGCTAGTGGCCAGTTTATTCATTCAGATGCTGTTACATGCTAACTAGCGCCTAGAGTAGGCTACAAACACTTCTAAAGGATATTTCTTAATTCTCAGACAAACCAGGCTAGGGACCACATGTACAGACTCTATAAATACTAACCATGATGTCAGTTTTTTATTCAAATAACTTGAAAGAGATCGTCAGGTATAAATGCACCATGCTAGTGGCCAGTTCATTCATTCACATGCTGTTACATGCTAACTGGCGCCTAGAGTACAAACACTACTAAAGGATATTTCCACTTAATTTTCAGACAAACCAAGCTAGGGACCACATGTACAGACTCTATAAATACTAACCATGAGGTCCGTTTTTTATTTAAATTACTTGAAAGAGATCGTCAGGTATAAATGCACCATGCCAGTTCATTAATTCAGATGCTGTTACATGCTAACTAGCGCCTAAAGTAAACATTTCTAAAGGATATTTCCACTTAATTTTCGGGCAAACCAAGCTAGGGACCACATGTACAGACTCTATAAATACATTTTGGAAACAGGTGTTGACTAGAATTACGCTTTACATACAGTTTTTAAAATGAAAATAGTAGAGATATAGAGAAGAGATGTTTTACTTACCTAGTCCTAAGCTGCTACTGGTGGTTTGAGTACTGACAGGCTATTCGCATCTGCTTGGATGAGTTAGCTTGATTTACGTTTCTAAACGTAAAGACATTTACCAACTTCTTTATCAGTCTGGCGGTTACACAGTTACGTGCAAGAACAACAAGTCACGTAAGAGATGAAATCGTTTAGCTTACTGCAACATGAGAAATCAAGTAGTGTGAAACTAGCGACAGTAAATGAAATTCCAATATGGCCGCCATTCGGAACTGAGAAATCACAACTCCATCTTCTTCGTTTGTCTTCTTCTCTCTGATCTGATCTATCATTCACTGAGCAGCGCCAGCGCCACACACCAGTGGCAGCAGGCTGCAGTGTTTGAACGTTGTTGCATTAGTTCTGCTTTTGACGTTCTCATATAAAATCGTAATAAATACATAATTGTTTTATTTGGTAAGCACGGGGTAGCCACGGGGGTGGCCAGTGACACAGCTACATGGGGCACGGGCCATTCTAGGCTTCAGTGTAGAGCAGCCACGTTGAGGGACCATTCACTAAATGCACACATAAATACATTTATTATAGCCCCCCATGGATGAAATTCCACAAAACTTGGCATACTCCCAGAGGGTGTCAGGTTAATCATACACATGAAATTGGGTGCAGTTCATAGCATCTCATCTGAAGATAGGGGCAATTAAAGCAATATTACATTACATTTTCAATTTTTACCATGGGGGTGCAATTCACAAATGACTGGTTATAAGCCAAGTTGATCCGAGCTCTTGAGACCAACATACCATAAAAATGTTGTCATCCTCGGTGCCACGGTTCAGGTAGTTATGTAGGAAAAACTGCAATTTTTGGGCTTCGGGAGGGGCCAGCGCGGGGGGGGAGTGACCCCCGGGGACGAAACGGAATTTTTCCGTAAAAGTCTACTGGGGCTACATGCCCACCAAGTTTCATGTGCCCCGGTGTTACGGTGTCCCGGGAATCGTTGACCAAAAATTCAGAACCGATGACGGGGAAAAAAAAAAAAAAACTTTGACAACAACTATATGACCGCTTCGCTAGCTATGCTAGCGGCGGTCATAATAACAGCCTAACCCAATAGGCTCCACTGAAATTACTTGGAAAACAAAATAATCATAAAAAATGATTTATGGAAATGCATTAAAATGATGGATATAGCGTTTTGGGTACATAACTATTTCTATCCTATCTGTTCTATATTTCTATCTTTTTTTCTCTTACCACTGTCCTGTCCTATCCTTTCTCTTTATTGTCTGGCACGAGAGATAGCCACGTCACCTTCGGAATAAATAGGCTACTGCAGCCGTTAGTTATTTCTGAGTCAGTGAGTGATGAACCACATCTCTGCTCTCTGCCTCGTTTTGCTGTGGGTGGTGGGACAAAATACTTCAATCTTATCGCCAGGTAGGCATCTAAACTCTTTTTCCTTTCCTTTCAGTACTTCTTAATGTGGTAACTGCCAAGCAGAGCACCTTCTTTAAAGTCTGACTACGCCACCTCCTGATGATGGGCAGGAGGACCCATGTATCTTTACTCTTAAATGTAGTGTGGCTAATTTCCCCCGCACAGGGACAGTTGACAAGAGGCAGATATACAAAAGTATTTCAAATTTATTATAATTTAGCACACAGGTATAGAAAAGTTATGGACAGGTCTTAAAATACTGCTACACAAAATACTGGTGGATTCCTCAGCCTAGGAAGATCGGATCGGCCGATGCAGAACCCCTGCTCAGGAGGCCCCTGGTGAGATAGAAAACAGGAGACAGCAACCCAACACCAACGAAGCATGCAACACGGCAAGCACTACACACTTTAGATCTTTTTAAATACCACTACAAAATATCACACCGTGTTGTAGCTACAGTATACGTACACACCACTACAGTGTCCCTCCAGTGTGGTCCCCCGACCAGGGGCAAAGCATCAGTAGGGATCCGGCCTTGTACAGGGATAGCCTACAGAGAAGACAGCGTTAAGGAGGAAACCCACCAGCATCAATAGCACCAGACTAGTTGAAACAATGAAACAATGAAATAGGCTACTATGAATGGAGGCACCGGTGGTAGGCCTCGAGGCAAAATCACAGCTAACCAAACAAACAAAAAACAAAGAAATGCGTATTAATTACTCAAAAACAGTGGCTGGCCTGGTCCCTTTTAAAGAGAAACCAAGCATGTTAGTTGACAGCATTGTTAAACAGGATAGTGTAGCCAACTCAAACATAACTAGAAAATATGGGCCTACTTTTCAGTATGCTCAAACTGTCCCACAGCATTCACACACATGAGGAGACAAGGTGAATGTTCCGTTTCTACGGACAGAGAAAGTCATTTAAACATGTCCCAATGCAGATATAACACATTCAATGCATGTGGAAAGATGTGCATATTGAGGCCTTTACCAGTGCAGCCCAGCAGCTCAGGTCACAATGAAGTGAACATAACAGTTAAAATTCCATGCAGAGGCCTGTGTCCTCGATGAAGAGTAGACACGCTTCTAGAGATCACCCTGATAAAAATGAAATAAATAAATATTAAAATACAAGTGGCAGTGATTAAATATGCCCTACCAGGACCAACCATACCTGCATGGGAAAGGGAGCCCAACTCACACAACTGTGTCTGCGCCAACACAAAGAGAGTCTGACATGCAGCCAGCAAACATTTATCACTTCCTGTGGTCTATGGTCATGTGACTTTCCAAAAGATCATGTGATTGCTATGCTGTGTGCCTGCCTGTGTAGATCCCCACATTAAGATATCGGGTTAATCAATTAATCATACTAGAACTAGTTATTCAGTAAAACTGGGGAAAGGACGTTGGACCTTACGGTTAACGGTTGACAGCTCAACTTTTCGGGTAAGGACGCTATTATGCTAACTGAGTGTCTAGCAAACCACAACAGTGTTGTTGTTGTTAACACTGGTGGGAAATGTCTTATTTATCACCTTTGTTATGGATGTACGTCAGATTGACAATAAGTTATAGTATTTTTTTTCTCATCATTTCATTTCGTTTTTAATGGAAGCGAAACTGTATGGTTCGCCTCTGAATGCCGTTGTCCGATGTTAGTGTTCCACATAAGTAGCAACAAGAGTAAACCACAGCGGGTAACGTTAGTCAACAGCTCTGCTATGCCTCGTCCTTGAATCTTCTCGCCAGGTTTTGAGTAGTTGTATCAGAGGGCAGAAACTCGGGCTCAAAGACCGCCCTGAAAATTATTGAATCTTCTCGCCAGGCTTTGAGGACATCTGTTTTACTAGATCTGCTGTGATCCAACGGCTGCTGTCAGTGTCGCCAACGGCTGGTACTGCGGCCCGAGGCCCGAACGTTTAGCTTTTTTTCTAAACAGTTAAATTTGAACGATTTGTTAACATTCCATTGTAACAGTATTGCGTCTTTACCTTTGTCCCCAAGTCCACATAGCCTACAAGTCCAACTCCTCTGTATCTTCGCAGAGACCTTGCGAGTGTGCAAATGCTCGCCTTTTAGCTGCAGTGACAACATGTGGGGAGAATCTATGCTAAATTAATGTAGTAGCCTACAGTAACCGAATTCCTTTACCAGCTGAACGGCTGCTGACCCCAGTATGGCGACTGTAGCGATCTGATCGGATATGATGTTGTGTTCTTGATTTTGATTTATTTATCAGGGCATTATGGAAACACTAGATCTTTCCATGTATTCATGTTATGTTTTGTTGTGTTTCTATGTAGGCTCGCTGATTGTAAACTCACAGATAAATCTTGCGAGATTGTGGCTTCAGTTCTACAGTCACCAAACACCCTGCAACAGCTGGACTTGAGTGACAATAACTTGAGGGATTCTGGAGCTCAACCTCTCTGTAAGGGACTGTCCCATTTCAACTGCAAAATACACACATTAAGGTGGGTGCAGACATTCCTTTGTCTTAAATTTCCTGATTAGTTAGAAGAACTAAAAATAGACATCAACTGGTCAGCCAAATGAAGCAATCAAGTGGCATACTACTTTGCTTATCATTGTGCACCTTTTCAGTGTATTTTGTGAGTCTTAAAATGTCTGTGAACTGATCAAATCATCTGTGTCATATTAGTTTATAATGAGGCAATATGGCACAAGTGAGAGTGGCATTGGTAGCACATATTGCCATGGCTTTTATTTGGCCTTGTGCTGCAGGTAATCACAGCCATAGCAAACCAACGACACTGACTCGTACCATATTACTAACAGTTCTGCTATCAACTAATTGTGTTGAAAGACACCAAATTCTGTCTTCTATCATTTATTTAGATCTTTTTCCCATTCACACTAAGAAGTAGTTCCAGTCTTCCAATAGTTCAAATTGAAATTAAAATTGAAACAACTTCCTCACTCAATAGCTGTCAAATGCAGTGTTGTTATGCAATCGCTGTTCTCTCACTCTGAATGAAATGGAATGTCACAATGGACAATTCAGAGCAAAAAGCAGAGTGTCCGAGTGGGGTTGTCATGACATATCGTCACTCAAGGAATGTTTCTTGTTCAATCAATTGATAAATAGTTGAATCAGATCTATCTGTTGTAAAATAAACAAATAACTTCAGATTCAAACAATGTCACCAGTATGCAGGGGAAAATGAAAAGGACAATCTCTCTCTCTCCTCCTCTCCCTCTTTCTCTCTCTCCCTCAGGCTCTCTGATTGTCTCATCTCAGAGAAGGGTTGTGGTTTTCTGGCTTCAG
Source organism: Sardina pilchardus (assembly GCF_963854185.1). Taxonomy (NCBI): domain Eukaryota; kingdom Metazoa; phylum Chordata; class Actinopteri; order Clupeiformes; family Clupeidae; genus Sardina; species Sardina pilchardus. The sequence goes on from NC_084994.1 coordinate 10,325,747, forward strand.
CTCTGACTTCAAGTCCCTCCCATCTAAAAGAGCTGGATCTGTGCTACAATCATCCTGGAAAATCAGGACTGAAGCTGTTATCCGCTAGACTGGAAGATCCTGTCTGTGAACTGGTGATACTTAAGTATGCTCGAAAAGAAACCCCAGTGCTGCACATTTAGACATTGTCTCCATTGTGTAGATCTCAAACTTCTTTGCTCTGGGGCCCTGTGATGTTAGGCCTTGGTGTTCCAAGGCCCTGCATAGGCGTCTGAACACCCGCCCATGCCCCCAACTTCCACCGCCCGCCACCACGCCTTTATAGATAGCAGGCTTGCGCACAATTCCGAATTGTAGAATTGGCCTCCATTCAATTCATGAATTGGAATTTGAATTGAATTGGCCCCACCCCACAGGAAGTTGAATTTTGACTTGAATTGGAATGACAGGAAGTGGAATTCAATTCATGGCAATTCAATACAATTCCACAGAATCATAACAGGAAGAATGTGTTGAATCTACATTCAGTTTTGGGAAGGTTACTTTGGAAATGTAATTGATTACTATTTTCAATAAATTGTGTGTTTGTTGCGATCATATCTGATATTTTGTGAAACTTAATTGTTAAACACTACCCTTAAATTGTGTATATGAATTTCTTTGAATTTCATTTCTTCTTTAATTCAAATTTGAATTGTAATTCTGCATCCTGTTTTTGACCTCAATTCAAATTCAATTCAAACTCAAGAATTGAATTGGAATTTAGGAGTCATTCTCAATTCAATTCTGAATTTTGCACAAGCCTGATAGATGGATACTGTAGATAGATAGATAGATAGATAGTAGAGATGCACCGATTGCAATTTTTTGGCCGATTCCGATTTCCGATTTTTCATAGAATTTGACCTGCCGATACCGATTTTAGCCGATTCCGATTTGCATCTTCTAACCACTTTACAGCACACAAAATTATTTAGAGTTATTTTCTATCCTTTCTTTAATACAACATGTTAATATAGAAATGTAATCAACTTATCAATGGCTGGTAAAAAAAATGTGAATAGACAGATTCTTCTTCAAGTCTTCTTCAGCTGCAGTAGGCTATTCCCAGTGTGGGACATTCATTTCACACACTACTAATAGAAATGCACTGTAGGACTACTATTTTTTTCTTCTCACATACAATATCCAACTGTAAATATCTTCAGACTACTGAGTATAACTGGAAAGTCATAGGTGCTACATAGGCTGAGATGTTGGAAAATTACAAAAAACTGACTTTGAGATAACAGCCTTGAAACACAGCCAATGGCATGCATACTCAGTCTACTACACTCTTCTTTGAACTTTCGCGATTGCTTGCGGATACAAAGGAAGTGTCCATATTTGGATGGCATAACGTCATGCAGGAGAAACACAGCTTTCCAACGACACCACACATGATATGTTTTGTATCACGGTCGCGATAGTGTATGACATGTTAGAATGCTTACTTTTGGCGAATTTAGAAGAAACATACAGGCGTGAGTAGACAAAAGGTAATGAAATAAACCTCTAAATGTGTAAATCGGACTTTGTTGTTGTGTTAGTGTGAAAGAATACATGCTAAGTGGCAAACTGAAGCAAAACGATGTTTATTCCTGCCGTGGCTATGTTGCTGCTTGTTGACAGCGCTTGTGGTTCAGCTGTGAGCACGCAATTAGCGGCAAAGACGGGCGGTGATGTGCGCTGTTTACGTAACCTAGTGACAGCTTAGTAAATTCCACGCAATATGGCAAAGCACAGCGTTCGCTGCATAGAAAAACTCAGCATTAGCGCTTTATCCAGCCCTGAGTGTTAGCCTTTGCTAGCTTCATCAAACTTTGCTAACTCAGCTGTGTGATGTTGTTACAAGTAGGTGCGAGTGCATTTGACCGGCATAAAATCGGCATGTCTCAGACTGACCGGCCGGTCGCCGGTCGTGGCCGATCACGTGAAAATCGGCCGATTCTGATCGGCGGCCGAGCGATCGGTGCATCTCTAATAGATAGATAGATAGATAGATAGATCATTTATTAATATTATTATTATTATTATTATTATTATTATTATTAGCAGTTACTAGTAGTAGGCCTATGCATAACATTTCTTTCTATTGCTATTTTGGATCCTGAAATGGCATATCAAGCATCTGCCATGGCTATATCATAAACAGGGGTCTGAATACAACTTCTGTTATGAAAAATACATTATTTTGAAGTGGGGGAAATGGGTATGAAAAAATGCAGAAATTTGATGATTTCAAAAATAGATTTCTCGTGATTACACAGAGATTACAGATACATTTTATATGCCATTGGAATCAGTAGGATCTCCTGTTTATTTTGATATGCAGTTTGCCATAGGGCAGTTTCGAAATCATGAGATATTTCACAGAGAAAAATGGGTATGACGCAGAACTGAATGTGACATTCATTTTTGTATGTAGGTGTAATTTTCAACGCTAATTATCTCGCGAACCGTTCGTCATAGAAACTAGTGGCTAGCGCCATTGGAAAGCTCAGGTTATGCAGTTTCATATGATATGCCTGTTATTTCTGTGCGAAAATCTCTCGCACCAATATGACCGAGAAGAACGGGTGCGGGCGCGGCCGCATGGTGCATCTCCAAGGCGGCAGAGAGGGTCGGCCGCGGCGGCCCGATGGTAATCTTCTCGCGGCCCGGTACCGGTCCGCGGCCCATAGTTTGAGAAACACTGGTGTAGATCATATTCATTTCTTCAGCGTGTAGTGGCATATTTTCTAATATGTATTGTATTATACAACAGTTAGGTCCGGTCGAACGATTTAGCAATATCTGATTGGACGAGACGCGTTCTATCAGTGGTGATATTGACCGATATCACCACTGGTGACTCTTCACAGCTAATAATCACTCCGCGACGGTTGATTCTTCGCTTTGATTTAACCAGAGACGGCATTCCATGTTCTTTGACTTAGCAGTTGCATAGCAGCCACACGCGTTCTGAGCTAGGCCTACTTCGCATAGCGGAGGAACTGGGCTAAATAAAACGATGGCAAATAATAATTATCCTTCCTAAAAACGCACTCGGGTATCTTTTTTTTTTTGGCAATGGAACTGTTGTATAAAAGCATTATCGTGGTCGTGGTGTTGTTGGCCAATATCGCCACGTCTGTAGTTACCTACGGCACTCAGCCTTCGGCTTCGTGCCTGCGGCGAACCACAGCCGTGGCGATATTGGCCAACAACACCACTCCCACTCGTGCGATAATGCTTAAATAGCTGCTTTATATTGAAGTGTATTTGATGTTTCTTTTGATGCAGCATCCAATAATGCAAATATTTAGAAGTGCATTTGAAATTTGCAAACTTAGCTGAATGTTTGGGAACCTTTGCAAACAGTTTTCTGTTTGTCTCGAGTTGTCCGCGAACATTTCTGAACACTCAGTGGAGCTGGACGAAGGGTTACTGTTAAAATGGACCCTTTACACCAAGAAATTCTCTGAAATCTAACTGTCCAGAGAAAGTATATTTGTCACAAACGTTCAACCCCGTTTACCAAATTTGAATGCCTCTGAGATACCAGGCTGTGAGGTTAACAGTCAAGCAGGGAGGTGTGTATCCCCATGATACAAGACATTTTATTTTATTTATTGATTTATTTTTTCTTGATTGTCTGTCAGAGAGGCTATTAATTTTGTATGTTGGGACACCTGGTCCCTGACACATGCATTAAATAATGGAGTTGCACTGTTGGAAAGGTTTTATTCAGAGGGAGTCATCACGTTGCTCACAAACTCTAATCTAAGTACAGGACAGACAGTGTCGGGGCTTTTTACCACAAGATTGTCTCCCTCTGAGAACTAGAGCGTCCTTGTGGCACCACCTTGGGACATGTTATTATTATTATTAACTTTATTTGTTATAGAGGGACAGTGTACAGTAATTGACATTTTACAAAGAAAATGTAAATGCACCCAATTATAGCCAAAAGGCTAGTTTCCATGGGTAGTCCCCATGTGGATGCCTTTGTATGCGATATTAAAGACAGCTGGAAAGAGAGTTACTTCATTACTTTATATCGAGGGAAATATACACGTATAAGGCAGCAGACTATTTTCTGTGGGGTAATAGACTGCTTGACATTTCACAGGTAGCACAAACAGAAAAACAACAGTGCTTGATATCTCTGAAATGGTACATGTGTGTTTGTTTTTCTTACAGAACGGGGATTTCTGTAAGCAGAGCACGACCACATTTGCTGAGATGTACGTTTTTTTTTAAATGTTTATTCAGTGATCATTCACAGTCACATGTTTTGACATGCAATGCTTGAATGTGTGTGTGGGTGTCTAATAGCAGGGTGCGTGTGTGTGTGCCTGTATTTGTGTTGACATGGTGTCTGTATGTGTTGTTGGTAGGGTGAGTAGAAGTGTGTGTGTGTTTGTTTGAGTTGACATGTTTTGTGTGTTGGAGCGTGTTTGTGTTGGTATAGTGTTTGTGTGTGTGTGCGCCTGTGCCTGTGCCTGTATTTATGTTGACATGGTGTCTGTATGTGTGTTGTTGGTAGTGAGTAGGAATGTGTGTGTGTGTGTGTGTGTGTGTGTGTGTGTGTGTGTGTGTGTTTGTGCTGAAAAGGTGTGTGTGTGTAGGTAGGGTGAGTAGGAGTGTTTTGTGTTGGTAGGGTGTGTGTGTTTGTGCATGTGTTGGCAGGGTGAGTAGGAGTGTGTGTGTGTGTTGGTAGAGTAAGTAGAAGTGTGTAAGTGTGTGTGTGTAAGTGTGTGCGTGCGTGCGTGCGTGTGTTGGTAGAGTGAGTAGAAGTGTGTGTGTGTAGGTAGGGTGAGAAGAAGGGTGTGTCTGTGTGTAGGAAGGATGAGTAGAAGTGTGTTTGTGTTGCTATGGTGTGTGTGTGTGTGTGTGTGTGTGTGTGTGTGTGTGTAAGGTAGGTAGGGTGAGTAGAAGTGTGTGTGTTTGTGTGTGTGTGTAAGGTAGGTAGGGTGAGTAGAAGTGTGTGTGTGTGTGCGTATGTGTAGGTAGGTAGGGTGAGTAAAAGTGTGTTTGTGTTGCTATGGTGTGTGTGTGTGTGTGTGTGTGTGTGTGTTGGTAAAATGAGTAGCAGTGTGTGAGTGTCTGTTGGTTGAATGAGTAGGATTGTGTGTGTGAGTTTGTGTTTGTGTCGGTAGGGTAAGTAGGAGTGTGTGTCTGTGTGTAGTAGGGCTGGGCGATATGGACCAAAAGTCATATCCCGATATATTTAGGCTGAATATCGATATACGATATATATCCCGATATTTTTCCCGCAAAGTAGCTGCTAGAACAAAGCACCCCCAAAGCACCTAAATTTGATTTAAGGCCCCCTTAACATAAGATCAGTTACACAAACACCTCTAAGTATTCTCCTTAACATTTTCCCTCATGTATTTGAGTTTTCTCCTTATTATCTTAAGAAATCCCTCAAATCGTTGCACAGATATCCAGCAGCCTAAAGGATAACCCATATTATTATCTCAATGCTGATAAATGTAGTTAATTAACCACTTTTAACAATTGAAAATAAATAAATCTTCTGCTAATATTACTCTTCAATCAAATAGGCCTATCAGAAGTTGTGTCGTTTATTTAGGCCTAGTGGTACCATAGCTTGCTCAAGTCGTCCTAACTGATAGCCTACCATTATGAGCTTTGGTTTGGTTCACCACCAGGCAACATGTAACAAAAATGTTTTGGTGCACAAATGGTCTTGCTCTTTGGATGACAGCCAGAGGATAATATCTAACTAGCTAGCTAGTATAGATCAATTCATGTCTCAGGATTTACTTGATGAATGGATAAATGTCACCGAAAATTATCACGGTAAGATTATAGATCATTAAGCTTTAGGCTATTGTGTTTGGTGGATTGCTTTCTAATTGCATAACTTATTAGCAAGCTAGTTAGTTGCATATGTAGAACGTACCTGTTGAGTTATTTATCGCTAACATTAGCTACTGATAGGTACATTAGATGTACAGTATAACATCGTGAAATTAACGTCACTGTTCTAAGCGCCGTGTTTGGCTGCGTCACCCGTCAAACTGGTAAAAGTTTATAGTCAGATTTGTCGTGTTATTCGCTATACCATTTTATAGACAATATGTGCTCACATCTTGATATTATTTTGGACAGTCAGTCCCGCATTTCACCCTCAGAAAAGCATGCACATATTAGCAAACGAACAATCTCCGTGGGAACTGGAATTTGTCGTGCCAGAAAATCCCTTTCAATGCAAATGAAAATCAAAATAACTTAACGAATTTCCTTACCTAAGGATACCATTTAAGACATTTTGTGCAACACCCTTAAATAAATTCCTCACATATATAGTTGATACTTAGGGTCACAACTTAGGTGCTGTGTGCAACCCCGCTCTGAGTCAGAAAGAGGAGGGGCGGGCGCGGGTGCGGGGAGCAGCGCATAGAGCTCCGGCCAGCGGCTTGCCTGGAGCAATCAAAGCGCAAATTTGAACTATATCGGTATATACGATATGGTCTAATTCCATATCTCATTTTTAAAAATATCGATATATCTTAAATATCGGTATATCGCCCAGCCCTAGTGTGTAGGAAGGGTGAGTAGAAGTGTGTGTGTGTGTGTGTGTGTGTGTGTGTATGTGTAGGTAGGTACAGATGGTACGGGTTGAGAATGCTCCTTTCTTTCCCGCACATCGGGACTCCCGAAGCATCGGGAAAACTGCAACCGCAAGGGGGCAACATAGACCGCCCTAATAATATGAAGGTTCGGCTCATGGAAAAACCCGAGGACACCGCGCTGGTGACAAGCCGAGAAATGAGACATGACGCTCGGCATGTTAGATTGCAGTTGCAGAGTTTTCGAATGTTTACAGCCTACCTCACAGCTCTCTCACTCGACGTAGCCTATAACTCAGTCAGTCCAGCAGAGATGCCAGAGCAACGTTTTGGTCAATGGAGAGGGAGAGAAATGCTCCGCATATCCGTCTCATTTAATCATTAAAATGAAAGTGATGATTGGCGAAATTAATCAAACGACGTTTCATTAAATCATTGTTGAAATGAATGAAAATGGTTTTAGAAACCTATAGGCCTATCAGAAGGAAATAGCCTTCAATTCAACCTGAAATAGGCTACTCGAAAGGCAACCTTAGATTAATTCATGAATTCATTAGGCTACGGTTACAAGACCGCATTTCCGTGAATAGGCTATTATTGTCAATGTCAAGGCGAAGACGAAAGAGATGGACAAGATGGACATTTTGGCTACATTTACATGCTAGGAATACTTAGAAATGTGTATAGGCTATTTTAAAACGGAGGCATGTTCATTTTAACCGGCGACGCTGGGTAGCCTACATGTACCCAGTACTTGTTATCACAGATTTTGTCCCCACCACTTTTGACGACTGAAAATAAAATGTATTTAACATGTAACCTAGACACACTAGTACTACCACTAGAGACTAGATTCTAAGAGATGATATGTAAGCCCATTCCCCACTATTGGGTATTCAATTAAATGAATGAAGGGAGGAGACGGTGTACAAAAATAATGCACTTCAGTTTTATTTATAGTAGAAATGTATAAATATGAATAAATACTTTGATATCAGAGAGAGTTGTTCTTTTCATAATAGTAGACTATCTGTAAACATTTCCACAAAGGCTACACAGTGCAATATCAATGTGCATACATTGCAAGTAGACTCGCTATGCCTGCTACCAAATAAAGAAAAACTAAATAAATAAGCACCCCAAAAGAGGGCAAAATCACACCAGTAAGGGCAAGGGAAAAAGGGGCGCCAGCCGAGAGCAGAATAGCCCAGAGGGATGAGACCACTACAATAACATGCCACAGGAGTTGGCTATAGCCTATACTATACTCTAAGAGTGCTACAATTGAAATAGCCACACACAAATAGCTATATACTATACTCTAAGAGTGCTACAATAGTCACACACAGATAGCTATATAGCCTACTATACTCTAGGAGTGCTACAATTAAGTCACGCATATGCAATCCTCCACTACAAAGTGCAACACAACTCATAAATCACTGCACACACATTCAATACAGGCCTCACTGAAGCGGCGACTGAGCTGTAGCCTATGCTACCATCTGTGTTCTCCCAGCCCCGGCTGACAAAGGAAAGAAAGGAAAGAAACAAGCCTCGCCATACACATCAAGAAAAGGAAATTAACACGCAAAACTTGGAGGTGGTTTTACAAACTGGCATATAGCTACCCACAACATAGCCTTGACCCACTGACTTTGCACGTTTAGATATTTTACAAAAGGGAAAAACAGTGGCTACAACTGGCTCCTGGAAATGACAAAAGACCACATTAATCACATGCCCACCCAACCGACAGAGCTAACATGGTATCTGGTTAACATAATCAGTCAATACCTGATAACGTCTGCACTGATTTTACCGCAGGTGGACTGGACACAACATTTGCAAATAGACATCTATAAAGACAATAAACACATATTCAATACACAGCAGTACACACATTTGTTATTTTGCAATTAATAATTCACACTTCAATACCCGTAACATTTACCTTGATAAAATCTTCATACATTCATACAGCTAGTCATCCATTCCATTTGAACACGAACACGGAAACCGGCATGTATTTGTCAATAATGGCGACCAGGCAACCGATGACAAACACTGTAATGTTAAGCACATCGGTTCAGTTCGTAAGTTTAGGCTACAACCAGTATGCATGCTCTATGCCTAAACAGTTCGGTCAAAAATGCTTCCCTTACCGCTTAGATCACCACCGGCAGAATAATTGCGATAACAGTGCTCTCACCACGTTAGTCGCGCCATCTGATTTCAAAAGAACGAGTGACTGTGAGGCATACCATTTTACCTGCGCTACATCCGGTCACCTGAGAAGAATGTCAGGTGACTCGCTAGATCTAGTCATGTGTAGTGTAACGTGCATCACTGGCTCATCCCCCTCCCACCCGTCACATATTCCCCCCACTTTAGAAGGCCACCGTCCCGGTGGCAATAATAGCCATTCTTTAATGCCATGGCCTAAAATAATAGCTGGGGTTAGCACTAACTGACTGAATGGCATTTGGTTGGCCCTCCAGAGGCTGGATAGCTGATTGTGGCAACCGGAAAGGGTTGGAGTGGTGGCCCGTCCGTTCTCGTCGTGGGCGGCTGTTTAGGTCTTCTCCCACGGCCAACATGTCATCAGAGGATTCTGACTCTGCTTCTATAGAGGGACTAGTTGTGCTACCAACTAACATCACTGGAGCGGCCTGGTCACCTTGTGTATCACCTCCTGTTGGACTGGGGCTGGGTAGTTCAGTCACCGGATCTTGTCTGGTTTCAACAAGGGGGCTCCTCTCTGGCTGGTGAGATAGGACTTGGAACCATGCATCCACCTCATCCTCCTCAACAGGCTCCGACCTCCCTTTTCCCTTTTCTGGGTCACATGGAATGTTCACAGGGATGTTGAGAGGTGGTTCATCCTGGTCTGGCAGAGCTTTCAATTCCGACCGGTGGACATTCATGTCTGGGCCCAGCCCATCTTCAGGGGTGATGTGGTACACCAAGCCCTTCTCGTCTCGGCATTTGACAACCTGGTGTATTCTCGGGTCCCAAAGATCTTGGATTTTATGCCGCCCGAGAGGATGGCTCCTACGGTACACCCTGGTGCCCACTGGCAGGAGAGATGGAGGCAAATTGTGACGCTCTCTAGAGGCTGCGGCTGCCTCCAGACGGTTCCTGGCATCGGTGTAGACTACGGCCAAATACTCTTTGTGAGTAGTAACCCAGTCAGATGGATGGGTACTATCAGACTCTGCCTTCGCCAGCCCCAGTAGCGAGTCTACCGGGAGGTGGGGCTTTTGTCCAAACATGAGTTCGTATGGAGAGTGGTTTGTGGATTGATGGACAGATGTATTGTAAGCAAACAGCAAATGGGGAAGTGCTTGTGGCCACCTTTTCTTCTTCTCAGGGGGGAGGGTCCGTAACAGGTCATGGAGTGTACGATTAAAACGTTCACATTGTCCGTTTCCTTCTGGGTGATATGGTGTAGTTCGGCTTTTATCAATGCCATACAACCTGCACAGTCGTTTCAGTAGCTGTCCTTCGAAGGCCCGGCCTTGATCGGAATGGAGCCTCTTTGGCACTCCGAAGGAATAAAACCATTTTTCGGTGAGGACTTTGGCCACAGTATCAGCTTGCTGGTTAATGGTGGGGTACGCCTGTGTATATTTAGAAAAGACATCTGTGACAATGAGAACATTTTCGTAGCCATTACTGGCTTTCTCCATGACGGTAAAATCAATGGCGATGACTTCTAGAGGCTTGGCGGCCAACAAGTGACCGGCATAGGTGCGGGCAGTAGGGACCATTCCTTTGGCCAGGGTGCACCGCTCGCACTGTTTGCACCACTGCTCAATCTCCTGACGCATTTTCGGCCAGTAACATCTCTGACGAATGAGTTCAGTGGTTCTTTCCACTCCCTGGTGGCCATGGTTGTCATGCAAATTCACTAGTACTTCCTTGTGCAGTACCTTTGGCAGTAGTAGCTGTAGTGTGAAGTCCCGTGCTGGAGGTAGTTGTACTTCTCGATACAGGATGCCATCTAGCTCTTGGATTCGGCGCCACTGGTGGGCTAGCTCCAATACCAACTGTGCTTCCTGTGTTCGCTCCTGTCTATTAGGTGGGCGAGCCCTCCTCCAATACACCAAGAATGCGCCGAGCACTGGATCTTTTGCCTGCAGCGTTCGTAGATCTGCTTGCTGCCGGACAGGAGCTGCATCTATTGTAGAAATTTCTGCTGCTTGCGCTTGTTGTTGTGCTAGAACTCTGGGCACCCTCAGCTCCGACGGAACAGTAATGCCAGATACTATAGCTGAAATAGACGGTGTGGGTGACTCACTATTATGGCGGGACAGAGCATCGGCATTCCGGTTGGCAGTCCCAGGACGATACTTCAACTCAAAATCAAAAACCGCCAACTGGGAGGCCCACCTCTGCTCCACGGCGGCCAACTTGGCAGTTTGTAGGTGGCTTAAGGGATTATTGTCAGTATAGACAATAAATTTGGCTCCCAGCAAATATTCCCTGAAGCGCTCGGTCACTGCCCATTTCAACGCCAGGAACTCCAGCTTCATTGAGCTATAGTTGGACATATTTCGTTCGGGTGGTCTGAGAGTCCTACTGGCGAAGGCAATGGGTCTTGCTCTGCCATCTACATCCTGCGACAGGACAGCCCCCAGGCCTTGATGGCTGGCATCAATTTCGAGGATAAAGGGCTTTGAGAAGTCAGCGTACTTTAGAACAGGGGCACTTACAAGTTCTTGTTTCAGTGTCTGAAAAGCTTGCTCGCAGTGGTCATCCCAAAGATTACCTAGCTTAGCATTAGATCCTCCACACTTCTTCCCTCCACTTTGAACTTTGGCTACGAGCTGGTGTAAGGGACCCGCATGCTTGGCAAAATTTGCCACAAACCTGCGGTAATAGGAGGCAAACCCCAGAAATGAGCGTAGGTGGGTCAGGGTGGTTGGTTGCTTCCACTGCAGAACAGTCTGGATTTTCTCGGGATCTGTCGCCACTCCACTAGCCGATATGACATGGCCTAGGTACTGCACTTTTTCCTTGAAAAAATGACATTTGCTTTATTTGAGTTTTAAGTTGTATTCTTTCAGCCTGTTCAAAACTAATTCTAGCCGTTGTACATGCTGTTGAAAGGAAGCTGAAAAGATAACTATATCATCAAGGTACAACAGCAAGGATTGAAAACTTTGATCGCCAAAGATTCTTTCCATCAGGCGTTGGAATGTACTTGGTGCATTACAAAGCCCAAAGGGCATACGATTGAACTCAAATAAGCCGAAAGGTGTACAGAAAGCTGTTTTTTCCTTATCCTGTTCTGCCATGGGCACTTGATTGTATCCAGCAGCCAAATCGAGTGTAGAGAACAGTGTTGCACCAGTCAGCGCATCCAAGGATTCCTCTATTCTTGGGAGAGGATACGCGTCCTTCCTGGTTTTGGCGTTAAGCTGCCTGTAATCTACACAAAGACGAATAGCACCATCTTTCTTCTGAACCACTACAATCGGGGAAGCATATGGACTACTGCTAGGCCGGGCTACACCTTTTTCTACTAGCTCTTGAACATGAGCTTTGACTTGTGCAAACTGTGATGGGGGTAGCCGACGGTAACGCTGCCGTACTGGGGCTGTATCCATTAAAGGAATCTCATGCTGGACTAATGACGTACAACCCAAGTCTCCATCATGCTCACTAAAGACCCCTTTGTACTTTTCTAGGAGTTCCATAGCTTCCTGTTGTTGTGAGAAAGAGAGGTTTGGCCATTGTGACCCTGAGAAATCTACAGAGGCTGAGGTGCTAGCTGATGCTGATTGCACAAGGACTACCTGGTCATCACAGGGGGTTGGATCTACAATATGAAGGGTCCCAAGCGTAATGCGGGGCTGGAGCCACTGATCTTCTGTCCCCACGTTAACTACTGGCACATTCACTTTACCTTGGGTAATTGGCAATAGGGCTGATGAAATAAGGAGATTTACTGGCAGTCGGCCCTCACCATACGGTAAGGGCTCCAAGAAGCAGGATGTAATAGCACCTGGGACAAGAGAGCAAGTTGCATGCACGAACTTAAGGCACCCAGCTGGTATGCGAAGTGCTGGGCCTGGTTGCACTACTGCTTTTCCAATGCAGCCAGAGCCAGAGAGGTGTTCTAAGGTTTGGCATTCGGACAGAGCTCGTTTCCATCCATTCTCTGCGGTCTGTACTGGCGGACAGTGGAACAGACCCTGGCCATGTTCCTCAAAAAGTTGTTGGTAACAGCGGCTGATGGCATTCATTCCCAACAAGCCTGGCACAGTCATTTTCTGGTGTCGAGTGGTGGGGTCTCGTGCATCTGTAACCCCCAACACTCCTATCTTTGGGAGTACTTTGCCCAGCACCTCCAATTCCAGCTCAATATACCCCAAATAGGGGATGGCTAGTCCATTAGCTGCTTTAAGCTGTAGCCAATCACACGGCTGCATCTTCTCGTTGGTTTGAGGCTGTACATGCTGCCGGAAGAAGCTCTCAGTCACTGTCGTCACCATGGAACCGGTGTCGAGAAGGCATCGGGTAAGTACTCCTCCAAGACGGATGTCGATGACTGGACAACTTCCAATAAGATGTGCATTGGTCGGGAGTCTCTTATTCTGTTCTGAGCCCAACAAACCCCCTCCTGGTGCCGAGCTCCCAACACCGGAGGGCGCTAGTTTCTCTGCTGCATGGCACTATTTGTGGCTACCCCAGTTTGCCCTCTACTAGGAAAATCACTCCGTGCTGCAACCCCCTGACCTCCTGGGAATATGGCCCTGCACATCCTTGCTATGTGACCAGCTTGGTTACAACGTAAGCAGATAGGCTTCCCATCAGCTTGAAATTTGTATGGCCTAGACTGAGCCACCCCCGGTCTATTGGTGGAACTGGGCGAGCTATGCGACTGTCCCATTTGAGATAAAATTGGCCCGAGCCCGGGGTGTGGTCTGTGCACGTCTGTTAAGCCAGTCAAGGGCCTCATTGCGTATATCTCTAAAAGTTAGATGATGGTTTACTGCAATTTGATCTAGCAAGTCGCCTTGCAGTTTCTCATTACGAAGGCCCTCTACGAACTGGTCACGAAGCATACGATCAGAGTGCTCTAGATCTTCGGCTTTTTCTCTAATCTGTTCCATCAACTCCATTAAAACATGTGAATACTCTCTCACAGATTCACTTTCGAACTGCCGGCGATGATATAACTGACGGTACAATGCATTAAGAGATTTAGAGCAACGGAAGTTATTTTTCAAAATCTCAAAAATCTTCTGTGGGTCATTTCGATCAGTTGCTGAACTAAACTTTATCTCCCGCTTTGCTTCCCCATCCAACAAATCATAAATAAACAGAGCCTGTTCAAGTCTAGACATACGTCGGGTTGTTAATGACCTGCCTGCCTCCTCAATCCAGTCTTGTACAGACATATTGTCCACAGACATTTTACCCGAGAACCGGGGACATTTTCTTTCTCGTGGTACACATACAAGACGCTCAACAGGAGTGTTAGGGATAGGATTGTTGAGAGAGTCAGAGTCTAAGTCTGATGCATTAGAAGGACCTGCCTGCCCTCTAAGCCGCTGATTGTCAGCTTTAAGCTGGTTAACCATCTCAGTCAAACTCCTAACCTGCTCCTCCAGGCCGTCCAGAGACATGCTGATGACGGGGCAGCCCAACTTGAGAGCGATGAGTGAGGGACCTTCCTTGAAGTAACCACTGTTTTTCCCAAATACCTAATGCTTTTTAAACAACCACCTCCAACAGAAAATAGAACAAAAAAACAAAAGAGAAGAGAAATACAAGTAGCCAGACAATGTTACACACCGACTCCTTACCCTTGCTCGCAGCGCCAAATGTAACCTAGACACACTAGTACTACCACTAGAGACTAGATTCTAAGAGATGATATGTAAGCCCATTCCCCACTATTGGGTATTCAATTAAATGAATGAAGGGAGGAGACGGTGTACAAAAATAATGCACTTCAGTTTTATTTATAGAAGAAATGTATAAATATGAATAAATACTTTGATATCAGAGAGAGTTGTTATTTTCATAATAGTAGACTATCTGTAAACATTTCCACAAAGGCTACACAGTGCAATATCAATGTGCATACATTGCAAGTAGACTCGCTATGCCTGCTACCAAATAAAGAAAAACTAAATAAATAAGCACCCCAAAAGAGGGCAAAATCACACCAGTAAGGGCAAGGGAAAAAGGGGCGCCAGCCGAGAGCAGAATAGCCCAGAGGGATGAGACCACTACAATAACATGCCACAGGAGTTGGCTATAGCCTATACTATACTCTAAGAGTGCTACAATTGAAATAGCCACACACAAATAGCTATATACTATGCTCTAAGAGTGCTACAATAGTCACACACAGATAGCTATATAGCCTACTATACTCTAGGAGTGCTACAATTAAGTCACGCATATGCAATCCTCCACTACAAAGTGCAACACAACTCATAAATCACTGCACACACATTCAATACAGGCCTCACTGAAGCGGCGACTGAGCTGTAGCCTATGCTACCATCTGTGTTCTCCCAGCCCCGGCTGACAAAGGAAAGAAAGGAAAGAAACAAGCCTCGCCATACACATCAAGAAAAGGAAATTAACACGCAAAACTTGGAGGTGGTTTTACAAACTGGCATATACTGTAGCTACCCACAACATAGCCTTGACCCACTGACTTTGCACGTTTAGATATTTTACAAAAGGGAAAAACAGTGGCTACAACTGGCTCCTGGAAATGACAAAAGACCACATTAATCACATGCCCACCCAACCGACAGAGCTAACATGGTATCTGGTTAACATAATCAGTCAATACCTGATAACGTCTGCACTGATTTTACCGCAGGTGGACTGGACACAACATTTGCAAATAGACATCTATAAAGACAATAAACACATATTCAATACACAGCAGTACACACATTTGTTATTTTGCAATTAATAATTCACACTTCAATACCCGTAACATTTACCTTGATAAAATCTTCATACATTCATACAGCTAGTCATCCATTCCATTTGAACACGAACACGGAAACCGGCATGTATTTGTCAATAATGGCGACCAGGCAACCGATGACAAACACTGTAATGTTAAGCACATCGGTTCAGTTCGTAAGTTTAGGCTACAACCAGTATGCATGCTCTATGCCTAAACAGTTCGGTCAAAAATGCTTCCCTTACCGCTTAGATCACCACCGGCAGAATAATTGCGATAAAAGTGCTCTCACCACGTTAGTCGCGCCATCTGATTTCAAAAGAACGAGTGACTGTGAGGCATACCATTTTACCTGCGCTACATCCGGTCACCTGAGAAGAATGTCAGGTGACTCGCTAGATCTAGTCATGTGTAGTGTAACGTGCATCACTGGCTCATCCCCCTCCCACCCGTCACAAACAGAAATCTCTTTAATACATGCCTATGCTTGTCACTTTACTTATAACCGTAGGCTACATGCATGGAGAAGATCGTGCATTTTGTAACATTGTAACAATGGATGGTCAGATATGCGATAGGGCAGTGAGGGTGATTCATTGTAACCATCGACTAGGAGGCCTAGCTCCGCAATATAAGTTTCTAGCAACGTATGTATCGTATGCATGTTCATGTTGATTCAGAGATAGGCATAGACTACCATAGGCTGCTGGGCGTCAAGCTATATGACAGCATTTTATCATGTGGTGAATTAATAACTAACGTCAGTTTAACATGTCAGAACTTTTGATCGGCGTTTCAAGTCCATGACGCGAATAAAGCATGACGGTGTTAACAATCGAGCTGTGGCGCAACTGGTTGGAGCATGTGCAAGGTACGCCAGCGATCGGGGTTCGAAACCCACTCGAAGAACCTCTCCGGAACTCATCAAGAGAAAAGTTGTCGTTTTATTAAAAAATGAAAGATTTTCTGTTTTGCGATTTTTTTTATGTTTGCGATGTCTGCTGAAAAGAAAAGTTAATAGCCTATGTGAATTCGTGGTTCAGCGCACACTCACGCACATTTTTACATTGACATAGTGTCGGGCTCAGGTGTCTGTCGAGAGAGAAGAGGGAGAGGCAGTCGTCCTCAGTGCCACATATAGGTAGGCTATAATGTAGTGAACTGGTTAGACGAGTGTGGGGGAGGGGGCATGATCGCACAAGACAATTGCTCTTCATGAAATGGATCTCACATACGCGGCTGTCGATTTTTAAATGTAGCCTAGGCCTACTACACCACTTGCGAAATCGGACGTGGCACATAGCCTAATTATTAGGCTACTGGATTTAATATAGCAAATCCATGGACTTTGTTCATCCTATATATACAATAAGTATAAAATCCGACAATCCAAAACGATAACGAGATCTCCCAGAAACGAAAAACAAGTTTGTTGAGTAGCCTAGTCCTTCCAACAATCTCAGCTTTTGCGTTTGATAGATAAAAGGCATCCTGTCCTGCTGTATTCCAATGAGAAAAAAAAACATCCAAGGTATAGGGTCACGGTAATGCAGAATGCATGAATCTCTCTCTCTCTCTCTCTTTCTCTCTCTCTCTCTCTCTCTCTCTCTATATATATACAGTATATATAGACCTGGCTTTTTACCAAATGGCGAACCTCGAAAATTATTTAGGATATAGAGCCGTGTCCATTACGCACTACAGTTATTTTTTAGGCTATTGTTTTATTTGAGTGTTTTTGTCTACCATGGCAAACATAGCTGAAACGTTCGCTCTAAACTGATGTATTGTTTTAAGAGAATATGCCAATGATAATGGCACTTTGTAAAAACAACAAATTCTTAGGATTTGTCCTCTCACCTGCAGCAGGCCCATTCAAAAGCCCATCCACCTCATTTGCATTTGAAAGAGCCAATCACTAAAGTGACACATTTAGTCTGGAAAAAGTAGCAGGCTAGCCTACTTTATGAGTTTTTTTGACCCCTCTAATAAATTGCCTATAGGCCTACTACGATATGGAGGAAGGGCTGCCTAACTGTTCCCCCTAAGAGTTTTTTCATAAGATAAAATGTTTACGCTATTTAAGTTTAGGATTTGGTAGACAAGACAACCTCGGAAAAGTTCTTCAGATAAACATTTTTTTATTGAATTAAAGGAAAGAAAATGTATCACCGGGGTTTCGGGGCTTGCGAAGGCATTCGTTGATCTTATCGATGCAGTCCTTGCGGCCACTTCTCCCCATCGTAGGAAACTTTCTGTTTAGTGTTGACAACACAAAGGCCTTCACGTTGTGTGGCAGTGCTTGCTTGCCCTTCGATCCATCCCAGTTGGTGGTTTTGCACCTGTCCCTGAGTTATAGTCTATATGAGTAAGCGCTTATGCTCTAACCGCATAATAAAAGAAGCACCTGCATTCCACAGCAGTGCTTATGGCAAGGCTATTAACACCTGTCACTGAGCTATGGACAAGCAGTTATGCTCGAAAATTATCATAATAACAGACACACCTAATTGTATGGCTCTATGTTTAAACACATAAAATTAGCAAGCATTTCCTCCCGATAGCAGCAACGTTTGCTTTCTTTTTCTGTCGGTCCGCGGTTGCTTGGTCAATTGCGCAGCAAATTATCAGATCACCGGATCTAATTTCACTCCATGTCTCGCGGACCAGCAGCAGTCTCCACGTTTCGCGGCCCATAGTTTGAGAAACGCTGCATTAA
>NC_084994.1:10361520-10364020 GCF_963854185.1 Sardina pilchardus
CACACACACACACACACACACTCACACACAAACACACACACACACACACACACACACACACACACACACACACACACACACACACACACACACACACACAGACACACAGACACACACACACACACACACACACATATTCCCACATAGTCTAGTCGTAATCCCCATAGGCCCAATAGTAAACCCAGAAATGTTGAGTACCCTAAAGTTTTATTGCACAAATGTAATCTATAGGCCTAGTGGATGAAATTCAACTTGGTTGCCTAAAGTTGCACTTTGGGCAATTTGCATAATTAGCATAAATATATAACCAATTAAGGTGAATAGGGTGCAGGTGAATAGGGTAAAAATATATATATATATATATCACTATGAAACTTTCTCAGTTGGTTACTTGTGTTAAGATGAGAAAAAAATGTATTGTATGTTTTTTATATTTTAATGTTTACATATGCAAATTAGGCCATATCTCATAAAAAAGGCTCTAATTTGCATACGCACAAAATCAGATAGTGTGATAAAGCCAAGCTCAAAATGTTTCTTTTTTCCAAAGTAAACATGTATACTTGGAGGGCTGAGTTGGTGAAAACCTTTAAAGGAACCTGGTAAGGAGGCAGTGTTAACCCATTGACCCATTTAATCCCAATTGTCATAATTGTGACCGTACAAAAACATCTTGCTCCTGTGCCTTTAAAATGTCATAGTTATTTTATATGTTGTATATAGTTCTTGTATATAGTTAATGTGTATTTGTGTACGTGTGCATGCTGGATATAGTTATTTTGCATATTATGTACAGTTCTTGTAGGTTTGCGTGTGTGTGCATGCTGTTATAGTTATTTTGCATGGAGCACCTAATTTCTTAATCCGTCTGTCCATAGGTCAACACTGCCTCCTGACAGGTTCCTTAAAGGTTTTCACCAACTCAGACCCCAAGTACACATGTTACCCTTGGAAAAAAATATTTTGAGCATGACTTTATTATTAAACAATCTGATTTTGTCAGTATGCAAATAAGCGCATGTTTAATGAGGCATGGCCTCATTTGCATATGTAAACATTAAAATATAAAAAACATGCAATACATTTTTTTCTCATCTTAGCACAACTAACCAACTAAGAAAGTTTCATAGTGATATCTATTATTTAATTTTTTTACCCTATTCACCTGCACCCTATTCACCTTAATTGCCTATATATGTATGCTAATTATGCAAATTGCCCAAAGTGCAACTTTAGGCAACCAAGTTAAATTCCATCTATTAGGCCTATAGATGACATTTCTGCAATAAAACTTTAGGGTACTCAACATTTCTGGGTTCAAGAAATTACGACTAGACTAACAGGCTTGGCTGTGAAGACAGATGCAAACCAGAGCATGTGTGGGTTTAAAATGACTGGGGTTGATGTCAGGTCACCCACGTCAAACAGAAAGGTCAAAGGTTATATACATTAAGCTAAGGTTGAAGGTTACAAAGACCTTTTCCATCTGTTTAGAGATGACAGCAGCATACTGTACCTTCCAACTCTGAAAAAACATTTTTTTACGGATTTCTCAGATATTTTTACTTTTTTCTCCTCTCGCTGCAATACTTAAAATATCCCGTATTTTAATGTTCTCAAAACATTAGACACCAGACCTCTCAGTCTCTGTTCTGCCGTTCTGTTACCCTCTCAGTGTCTGTTCTGTTACCCTCTCAGTCTCTGTTCTGCTGTTCTGTTACCCTCTCAGTCTCTGTTCTGTTACCCTCTCAGTCTCTGTTCTGTTACCCTCTCAGGCCAAGTCCACACGTAGCTAAACAAGCTTCCCCACCTCCGTTGTCCAAACGAATCCATCTCAATACGACTCAACACGCTACTTCATATTCCAGGCCTATACGTGGCGCTGTTTCAGTTCAACAAATCACCAAAAACGGAGAGGAAGAGACGTCGAGGTGACAGTTTATGAGTTTACAGTTTATGAGTGGAAGGCTAGAGCATACCTGCCAAAAACTCCTGTTTCCCCTTTGTTTCTCTCCTATCTTAAGGTCATCTCCTGCTGCCCTCCCGTTTTGTTGTTTCTCCCGGAAAACTCTCGGAATTTGCATGGCCATCATACTTCATTCGAAAATCACTGATCCATTCATTTTCTGACACCAGGTTGCCATACACCCGACACATAGCCTACACAATCACTTACTTTCAATTTATTTCAACTGTTCTGTCATAGGCTAACACCTGGCAACGTAAACCCAAATAAGGAAACCGGTGCAGTTCACAGCCGAGTCTCGCAAGGAAGCGGGCAAGTTCGCCTAGGCTACTCCAGAATTAGCTGTTGTGAAATGGTTGGAAATTTAATCGATTAACACATCACAAACTGTTCTTGAGTGTTGGTAGCCTAACTTGTGTCCTCGGAACAAAATCTGACAGCAGCTTTGGAGTTTTGGAAGTAGGCTGCAGGCAGCAGTTGCATATAGGCTCTAGGTAAGGTAAAAACAACGACCGAAATGCAGTAACGTTATCC
>NC_084994.1:10371520-10374020 GCF_963854185.1 Sardina pilchardus
CCGGCGACGCTGGGTAGCTTACCCAGCACTTTATCCCAGATTTTGTCCCCACCACTTTTGACAACTGAAAATAAAATGTATTTAACAGAAATATCTTTAATAGGCATACATGCCTATCATGTCACTTTACTTATAACCGTAGGCTACATGCATGGAGAAGATCGCGCATTTTGTAACATTGTATGGATGGTCAGATATGCGATAGGGCAGTGAGGGTAATTCATTGTAACCATCGAGTAGTAGGCCTAGTTCCGCAAAAGAAGTTTCTAGCAACTTAGAATATATGGATCTCGTTATGCATGTTCATGTTGATTCAGAGATAGACATAGACTACTGTGGGCTACTGTGCGTCAATATAACAGCATTTTATGATGTGGTGAATTAATGACTAACGTCAGTTTAACATGTCAGAACTTTTGATCGGCGTTTCAAGTGCATGCTGCGAATAAATGAACTCGACTGACTGAATCCTTTATATTTCTTGGCTAAGTGCGAAGATATTGATACTCGAACGGTGGCGTAACTGGATGAGGCATCTTAATCACACGTCAGCGACCGGGGTTCAAAACTTACTCTACGAACCTCCGGAACCCATTAAGACAAGAGGCATTGTTTTATTAAAAAGTTTTGCGATTTTTTTTATGATTGCGATGTTTGCTGAAAAGAAAAGTTAATATGTGAATTCGTGGTTCAGCGCGCGCGCACACACACACACACACACACACACACACACACACACACACACACACACACACACACACACACACATTTTTACATTTACATAATAGGGCTCGGGCACACGCCTTGAACTCTAGGAATATCGCCGCCATTTGGTAGCGCACTGAACGTAATATCCATTCATTCAGATGCACAAGACAAGAAGCAGAAATATAGTAGCGATTTATTATTTTCCTCTTGCGATCGTGGGTTGCACTGTTACACCCCACTACACAGCAACATACGACCAAGAAGGCAAAAACTAAGTAACAGGAACACACTAAAAGGCGGGAGTAAATCCATAGTAATCCATAGTAAACTAAGGAGTGAAGCTGCCAATGTGGCTGTGCCCGCGAAGTTTTGATGTCATGATCCCGAGCCCTAGTGTCAGGAAGTGTCTGTCGAGAGAGAGGGGGGAGGGAGGCAATCGTCCTCAATGGCGCATATAGGTAGGCTATAATGTCTAGTGAACTGGTTAGACAAGTGTGGGGGAGGGGGAATGATCGCACAAGACAATTGCTCTTCATGAAATGGGTAGTCTCACAGACGTTTGTCGATGTTTAAACGTAGCCTACTACATCACTTGCGAAATCGGACGTGGCACATAGAATTATTAGGCTACTGGATTTAATATAGCAAGTCCATATACTTTGTTCATCCTATATTAAAATGTAATGTGCTGCGGGGAAGCATTGGGGAAGTCAGTTCAAGTTGTCCTGTAACAATTTGCCTCTTATTATAATCAAGAGTAACACGAAAAACACAAATATCATGTATTGTGTCGTAAACAGTTAATGACTTCGTGGCCACTATGCGCAACTGCATCGCGCAGTGAGCTGAAGGATAGGAGGACCGACACTTATTAACACAAAGCTTTGTAAAGCACTAACAACCACCCCTCAAAGTTCATTGTCCATAAGTCCAAACAATAAGTATAAAAATTCGACAATCCAAAACGATAACGAGATCTCCCAGAAACGAAAAACAAGTTTGTTGAGTAGCCTAGTCCTTCCAACAATCTCAGCTTTTGCGTTTGTTAGATAAAAGGCATTCTGTCCTGCTGTATTCCAATGAGAAAAAATCATCCACAAGGTAGGCTAAGGGTCACGGTAATTCAGCATGCAGGAATACGCACAAAACGAATGAATGGGTTATATCGGCCAAAACGAATGAATGGGTTGGGAGAGTCGTCTGGCTGTGTCAGCAGACTGCAGTCGGTCTCGAGGGGTTAAATAACGCACGTACTTGAATTTTAATCTGAAGAAGACCACACGGTCGAAACGTCATTCCTTTGTGATAAAGAAAATAAAATAAAATCAAAAAAGAAGGATTTCAAGTGTGCGAACCTTTTTCCATTTTTTTATGATTTAGCCTACTCTTGTTCTGCACCTTGACCGGGGATGTGCACAAACTTTTTTACTACACTTGAATTTTAAACCAACCATCCTATAGCCATACTTTAATAATCAGATGTTATGCTCATTTTTGTAGGCTACACCTCACCGGCAAGCACGCACGCAAATGCTGCTTTTATTGCACATCTACAATATTGGCCAGGCTATATAGAATAGGCTTTTAGGACTGTATTTTGCCTTCGTGCAACTTTAGTTGTGCTCAATCTAAATTATTGTCAGTAAGAATAGGTCATATTACCAAATGGCGAACCTCGAAAATTATTTAGGATATAGAGCCGCGTCCATTACGCATGCAGTTATTTTTTAGGCTATTGTTTTATTTGAGTATTTTTGTCTACCATGGCAAACATAGTTGAAACGTTCGCTCT
>NC_084994.1:10379020-10381520 GCF_963854185.1 Sardina pilchardus
ACACACACACACACACACACACACACACACACACACACACACACACACTGGGGGCAATGGCTGGGTGGCCTCTTAGCACGGGAGCTTTGCTAAATGGACCGAGAGTTAACATGCAGAAGTCTTACGATCTGGCAAGGTCTCTCTGTCTCACACTGTCTTTGTCACACACACACACACACACACACACACAACCACACACACACACCAAAGAGGTCAAAAGAACAGCTGCCCTCAAACACACACACACACACACACACACACACACACAAATACACACAAGCACACACACACTCACACACACACACACACACACACACACACACACACACACACACACATACATACACACAAGCACACACACTCATACACACAGACTGTTGCATTCCATACATGAATCTCCTAATGTTACATACACATACCCCACCACACTCACATACTGACACACACACCACACCACAGACACAACAACACACACACACACACACACACACACACACACACACACACACACACACACACACACACACACACCACACACACACACACACACACACACACACACACACACAACACACACACACACACACACACACACACACACACACACACACACACACACACAGAGGCTCACTGAACTGGAAGTGGCCCTGTAGGTGTGGTGAGTCAGGTAATGCGGGCACCACGGCAACGCCTCCTGTCACCCTGGCAACCCGAGGACGACAAGTCCTTCAGCGAGCAGATTAAGATGGAGAAGAACAGGGGGACATTGTGTGTGTGTGTGTGTGTGTGTGTGTGTGTGTGTGTGTGTGTGTGTGTGTGTGTGTGTGTGTGTGTGTGTGTGTGTGTGTGTGTGTGTGTGTGTGTGTGTGAGTGTGTGTGTGTGTATGTGTGAGTGTGTGTGTGTATGTGTAAAGATAGCAAAAGATGTTACATCAACGTTGAGTTTTGGTCAAAATGGTTGATTTACGGTTATGACTGAAAACATGATGGTGGATCAACCACTGAACGAATGAAAAGTTGAAAATATGTCGTTGGATCAACTATTCACCAGTGCTTCAACCCCTCACATGTGTAAACACTCATTACTTTACTGAACACCATCCAATCATTGCCTTAGTATAGGCCTATGAATAGATATGTGACTCTCCACAGCGAAACCAGTCGCTTATCGCAACAGGCGTTTCCGAGAAAAATGTCCATTTATGTTACTTGTGCTAAAATCGTGGAGCTTTTTTTGTGTGTGTTTTGAAACAGTGGGAGGTCTACACTGTACGGCCGTGAATACATTTAGCTGAAAAACGTACCTTTTCTAGTCAAAAAATGTGAGTTTCACAAGAGAAATTCAACTTCAGCAGAATGTTAGAGGCGTCTCATTTCATTATTTACTATAATATTTACGGTAAATGCACTCATTGACGACCACCAAGCTATACGCGTGCTATGTCGTTGTTAAAGTAATACAACGTAGCCTACCATCCATTTTAAAGGAATACGCCACCCAAAAATGAAATTAAGCTAGTCTCGGTCACCCCCAGAGTTAGAACAGTGAAAAAAACCCGGTTAAAATCCGTCCGGGCATTCTCCTGCTTTGGAAGCAGCGATGTTAGCTTTAGCTTAGAACAGTTGCTGTAGATGAAGGGTGTCAGTGAGCACGTCCTCCAAAAAGTGACCGAGACGTCTACATTTTTTTCTAAATATATCTTGGGAGCCGTGTGTTCAAAACGAGTACAAATCATAATGCAAAATCAAACGAGACTATTACCTGGGCAGATCTTTACTTGGAACTATTTTCAGCCTCATCGCCGACGAAGCACCGCTAGCTAGGCGCAAAGTTCTCACGTAGCAGTCTTGTAAACTCCCAACTAGATTCGACTGGAACTTCACAAGTGGTGCTACGTGAGAACTTTGCGCCTAGCTAGCGGTGCTTCGTCGGCGATGAGGCTGAAAATAGTTCCAAGTAAAGATCTGCCCAGGTAATAGTCTCGTTCGATTTTGCATTATGATTTGTACTCGTTTTGAACACACGGCTCCCAAGATATATTTAGAAAAAAATGTAGACGTCTCGGTCACTTTTTGGAGGACGTGCTCACTGACACCCTTCATCTACAGCAACTGTTCTAAGCTAAAGCTAACATCGCTGCTCCCAAAGCAGGAGAATGCCCGCACGGATTTTAACCGGGTTTTTTTCACTGTTCTAACTCTGGGGGTGACCGAGACTAGCTTAATTTCATTTTTGGGTGGCGTATTCCTTTAAAGTAGCTGCGACCTTACAAGGCGTTTGTGAGTGTTGAGTCGACAGTCAACTTCAGAGGCAGATTTCTCCGTTTCTGTCTTGGCATGACAGGATGAACTCAAATCCTTTGAATGTTTATATTTCAGTAATATGACGTTCAATTCATTAGATATAGGTATCGTTTTGAAGGTTGATTATGCCCTTTTGTGAAAACTTAATAACTATACTTTTGAAAATGTGAACAATCTGACTGATTTCGCTATGGAG
>NC_084994.1:10391520-10406520 GCF_963854185.1 Sardina pilchardus
AGAGGAGAGGGAAAAGGAGGAGAGGGAAGGAAAGAGAGAGGGAACGAGAGAGAGAGAGAGAGAGAGAGAGAGAGAGAGAGAGAGAGAGAGAGAGAGAGAGAGAGAGAGAAAAGTTCACATGGTCTATCATTTAGATCTCATAAACATTAGGCTACAATAATTCCTTGTCTTGAAAAGTTGAGAAAGAGAATAAAGAGACTCAATATTATCTGTATGTGTGTGTGGGGTGGTTGGTGTGTGGTGTGTGTTAGCATTGTTCCTCTATGATCCGTCCTGTGTGTTTTCCAAGCAGCCACCCGGCGGCGGTCTTGGAACCAGTAATCCCGAGCCAATGCGCGTGCCTGTGCCTCCGACAACACACACACACACACACACACACAGACCTGTCAAAATAGGTGAGAGGTCGAAAGAGTCGCGCCGGGACGACACCGCGGGGCGTGGACGTCTGTCTGTGTGTGTGTGAGAGAGGTAGAGAGAGAGAGAGAGAGAGAGAGAGAGAGAGAGAGAAGAGAGAGAGGGAGAAGGAGAGAGAGAGAGAGAGAGTGTGTGAGAGAGCGAGAGAGAGAGAGAGAGAGAGAGAGAGAGAGAGAGAGAGAGAGAGAGAGAGAGAGAGAGAGAGAGAGAGAGAGAGCTGGCTGGGCCACGGTGATTCACGAGCGCATTACCATACCGGAGAGACAGTGCTTTCTTTCTTCGCCCCTCTCACGCGGGACTGAACAGGTGTTCCCGGAGGCCTCGCGCGCCGCCCGCCCGCACGCCCGCCCGCACGCCCGCCCGCACGCCCGCGCGCCCGCACGCACGCCCGGCCAGGTGTTGTTTGTTTCTCGAGCTGTCATGGTTTCCTGTATTTATTTATTTTTTAATTCATCCCGTCTGTTTTAGCTACACGTGTCGCTGAATGTTCCGCACTGGCAAAGCGACCTGACGCAACCATTTGGATCAAAATGGGGAGGAAAAAACAGTTTAAAAACACCAAACGTCTTTTTCCTAAGTGAAGAGTGGGCTATAAAGAAAAAGTGAATAAAATCCCAATTAAGTTCCTTTTATTTAGTTGCTTAGTAACGTGTCAAGCCCTCACGGCCCTCACTCAGACTTCCAGACTCCTTTCGATTAACTTGCATGTGCGTGATTAAACCCTGTTTTGTCAATCTAAGTGCAGGGTATACCTACAAACATGTGCAAAATAGCCACAATAACCACCTATCCACAAAGACAACTTATGTAAAAGCCCCTTTGACCCCGCTATAAGATGGGGCCAGTCCATTTAAAAGTTTTTGTTTGAAAAAAAAAAAAAAAAAAACATTTCTATTTAACTGACATTCAGTGTCACTGCATTAACATTTTAGATTTGGTTAGCAGACGTGCAGTTGCATTGTGCCATCAGCTGAAGCCTATAGCCTATTCTGGCTGAAATATTGTTAAAACGTCTACTTTAAATAAATAAATAAATAAATAAATAAATAAATAAATAAATAATAAAAAAACATCCGATTCAGTGTTCACTTTGTCTGCATTCAGTAGACTGCCAGATAAGGAGGTAATTTGGAGCTGTGTGGGAACCACCAACGTCTCGCCACCGCAGCCCCGTAGCGCTTTAGCGGAGCCTATACTGCGTCCGGGGTTCCGCTGCCAGCACCGCACCGGTGGTGATCTCGCGCTGGCTGTGAAGGCATGACGCTACCCTCGCCCGCCCCTGCCGCCCTCCTCCCGCGGCGGCCCACGCCTCTGCACCCGCCGCGGGGGGTGCAATGTTGGAACCGGGCCGAAAAGGGAGTTGGCTTCCCGTCTCTCTCTCCCTCCCTCCCTCTTCCTCTCTCTCCCTCCCTCCCGCTTCCTTTCTCTCTCTCTCTCTCTCTCCCTCCCTCTTCCTCTCCTCCGCGGGTGCCCATAAAAGGGCCTTATCGGCACTCAGCGATAATAACGTGACTCAACACGCGCTCTTCTTGGATCAATACTCTCCCGGGGACGGCTCGCGCGCACGTTTTCTGTGTGGCTGGCAGATGTTGTATTAGAGTTCGAGGACTGTTTCTCTCACCCGCGGTTCACAGTAAACACTGGCTGAGTCATATAGCTACCAAACGAAATCATAATCAAATCGAATCATGTCAAAACTCTGCCATTAAAATGTAGTGATATATAACAATGGAACAGCCTATGTGTTTGAAAGCGATTTAAAACATTGTCATTAAACGTACATATGTTGGCCTACGTGTGTACAATTGGTGTGTGTGTGTGTGTGTGGGGGGGGGGGGGGGGGGGGGGTCGCTGCCCACAAGGCTAATAAAGTTGATAAGCAACTGCTCTCTCCTGGATGCTGACGCTAACAACGGGGTATGAAGGGAAACAATATGGAACCCTGTGCCTATGAGTTGAGCTGTTTAAGTCTGATGTGAATATATAAATAAATACATTTCTCTAGCCTAGGCTACAGTGCAAAAGTTGCACGCACAGAGAGAGATAGGCTACACGGGCGTGGGAACGTCTGATGGATATAGCGAGAGAAGAGAAGACTGTGACACATATAGACAGCGAGGGAACCAAATTGTCCATTCACTCACTCTGTTTTGTAAAAAATCACCCAGACTGAGATATCCTGTGTGTGTACGTGTGTGTGTGTGTGTGTGTGTGTGTGTGTGTGTGTGTGCTCGCAACGTGCTCAGACAGACACACTGACGTCTTGCCATGTTTCCTTCCATGAGGCTGAGCGCGCGGCACATTTTTGCGTCGAGGTGGTGAAATAAAATTTACACCTCCGTGCCTGCCCGGTGGCGAAGTTGGCTCGCGTCTGCGCTCGCTCCAGGCTGTTTTCAATCCGAGAGATTCCTGGCAACAACGTCATCACGTTGTGACGTACACTGACACTGCGACCAATCACGGACATTTCCCCACTTCGCTGACGGCGTGCGTGTATAAAGGCGTGTAGCGGCAAAGACAAGATATGAGTTGTATTCTTGCCCTCGGAGTAATAAGCCCGTGTTTAAAGCGCTGTGATCACGGAATCAGTTCCTCTCTGCACTCACTGCAGTCAGTCAACGGACCTTCAGTTTGATACACCAGTCAAAAGAAAACGTGTCTGGAGAGCGCAAATCTACTTGGTACAGTAGCGTTAAACTACTTTGGAAACTTCCTACTTTTCTTCTTTTGATAGAATCAGGTGCTTCCGGTGTTTATTAGGCTACATTACGGAACTTTTACGGAGCGTTTTTTCTGACTTTTTTTTTTTTTTTAAGTTTACCTTAGAGCTGGAAAGTCCGGCTGAGTGTTTTGCTCTAGCCGGGACGGCAGCCGCTGTGCTCTCTCTCTGTGACTCTAGCTGTGTGCTCGTATAGCCTACTACTTTGTGCATTGCAATCCGTATGTCCACCAAAATGGAGCAGCCTTTTTATGATGACTCGTTTCTCTCTGCTTATGGTCACCCAGAAGCCCTGCACGACTTCAAGTTCCTCAAGCAGAACATGAACGTGACCTTCGCCGAGCCTTACCGGAGCTACAAGACACACCTGCGCGCGCCCACCACCACCGCCACCGCCACCGACTCGGACTTCTTCAATCCGGCCAACGCGGACGCGGCAGCGGCAGCGGCGGCGGCGGCGGCATCGCTCAAACTCGCCTCACCTGAGCTCGAGCGGCTGATCAACGGCAACGGCGTCATCACCACCACGCCCACACCTGGCCAGTACCTGCCCGGGTACCACCACCACCACAGCAGCGTCAGCCGGGGACTCGCCACCGAGGACCAGGAGGGCTTCGTGGACGGCTTCGTCAAAGCTCTGGACGAGATGCACAAGCTGAACCAGATGGCGCCTCCCCCGAACGTGTCCATCGGCGCGGGCGCCGGCGGAATGTCCACCTGCTCGTCGGTGGCGTCCTCGGTCTTCGCCGCGTCGCTGGCCGCCGCCGCGGACAACCCCATCTACACCACGCTCAACTCCTGCGGGCCCAACACTAACCTCACGCCAGCAGCGGCCACGCACGCCAGCTACCCAACGACCACCATCAGCTACCTGCCGCACCACCACCACCACCACCACCCGCACTACCCTCCTCATCAACAGACCTCCGCGCACATCCCCTTCCACCACCAGCACGCGCTGTCCGGCTCCGCGCTGCAGCACGGCTCGCAGCGGCTCGTGTCGCTCAAGGAGGAGCCGCAGACGGTGCCGGACCTGCTCAGCAGCGACGACGGCGGCTCGCCCCCGATGTCTCCCATCGACATGGAGGACCAGGAGCGAGTCAAGGCCGAGCGCAAGAGGCTCCGGAACCGGCTGGCGGCCACCAAGTGTCGCAAGCGCAAGCTGGAGCGCATCGCGCGCCTGGAGGACAAAGTGAAAGTGCTCAAGACGGACAACGCCGGCCTGTCCAGCGCGGCGACGCTTTTGCGCGAGCAGGTTGCGCAGCTCAAGCGCAAGGTGATGACTCACGTCAACAGCGGGTGTCAGTTGGCACTAACGCCGAAAATCAAATCGTACTGAAGAAGTGGATGTGTTTAAAAAAAAATAAAGAAAAAAGACTTTATCTGCAACGGTTATACAAAGCCACGAGCTTGACGGCACTGAATTCACGCACATGAAAACATTCCACGTCTGAAGTTGTGTTTGTAGACTCCACATGTTGAATATGTCGATAGTTTGTGTGCGTGTTTGTTTAACAAATGACTGTCAGATCAACGGTACCTCTGAAGCCCAAAGGCAAGGAAACACTCGGAACGATTGCGTTCAGCTCAATCTTTTATTTCAGTTATATTTGTTTGGTCAATATTTTTTTACATTCAGTCCTTTGAATTGTATATGTATTATGTAGCCTATCACTTGGACAATTTATTTTGTGAATGTCAAGAATAAGTTATTGTGTTTGTTGTCAGGTTGATCCCGACCCAAGTTTATGAACAAAGTGTTTTTTTTTTATTATTATTATTTGTTTTTTATTTAAGTAAAACAACTGGAAATTTAAACTTACTCTCTGTGTGATTGTATTGGGATAGTTTGGTTACAGTGTAAAGTATAAGCTATACGCTATTTATGAATAACCTATACAACATGTTCTCACTTTTGAGGCACCAAATAGTTAAAAGTACATCAACAGAAACCACTTACAGAAACGTCCCTGACGTCGCAGACGAGCCCACGTTGGGTAGTTTTTCCTGTTGACGCACGGTCCATATATGGGCAGTTTTGGGATTTTGCGTCATATGTCTGCCGGGAACTCCCGCCTACAATACCGGTTAAGAGGGGCCCGGACTGTTTTTTTTTCTCTCTCTCTCTGCGAGTCTTTGACGTTCATGAATGGGGCCGCGGCGAGGAGGGAGAAAAACAGCGCGCGGGGAGATTCCCCGCGGCTCGCAGGGACGCCACAGCTCGCACTATACGTTCCCAAAACAGTATCGGCGAAAGCGCGCTCGTTTAAAAATACACACATACGCACGGGCATTTTCCAGGTAGGCTCGAAAGTTCCAAAATAACGCTCAGCTCGAGAGGAGACAAACAACAACGGTGTGCTTCTCTGGAACGGAGACATGTTCCAATGGCCCGGACGTAAACAACAAAATGGCCAGCGAAATTTTAGCTAGAAAAAAACGACACATTTTTATCCTCACTGGTAATTTCTGAGAGTAGAAAATAGTCAAATAACGACATGTAAAGTGGCACATTGCAGGCACCGAGACAGGGATTGCCCTCTTCATCTGAACTAGGCCTACTCTTTCAAAAGAAGAACAAACAACACTTTTGTTTTAACACGTATTTAATTAGGCACGCCATTAGACATAACATCACCCATCACTCAGACTGAATTTAGAGCCTGACAGCTAATCAGTCCGTTTGTAGGCTGGTTTGCGTTAAAGACGCTAATCATCAGCCTTAACTTTACTTTTAAGACGCATCATGAACTATTTTCTTTATGGTTCACTTTATACAGCAGTTGCTCACATCGAACATGTCTAAAGTAATACCAACAAGCACAATCCTCAAAATAAATCAAAGTAGGCCTAAATTAGGCCAATGATGCCAACGATCTTTGGTCTTACCATAGTACCAGGACCAGGCCTTCCTCAAACTGTGATTACTTGTCTGAACCCATCCAACAAGCTCTCTCTCACACTCACACTCACACACACACAATCAATTCTGTGCAAATAAATGGGATTTCTTGTTACCCACAAACTGTGATTACTTGTCTGAACCTCTAGCCCCATCCAACTCTCTCTCTCTCTCTCTCTCTCTCTCTCTCTGTCTGTCTGTCTCTCTCTCTCCTCTAACACACACACACACACACACACACACACACACACACAAATATACACCTAATCAACGCTGTACACATAATTGTTCGTTACCCACATGCTGTGAGAGCAAAGATGAAACCAGAGCCGTTCTTGCACTTGAAAAGACCTAGACGTGGCCGTGGAATTCAAACCAGTCGGAGGTCTTCATGGCCCTGGAACAGCACATGTAGCCTATACTCTGTGATGGATGAAAGAGTATGTGTGTGTGTATGTATGTGTGTAATTATGCATTTATTAATATTAATATGATGATTATGATCATTATCAATAATAAAATAGGCGATGTCATTGTGATGGACATTAAGGCTTAACATTTTAAATTCCCATGATCAAATTGAACCATTGTAAATTGTTTATATGATGTCTGTCGTTCAATGTCTACAGCACCTTGAGTTGCACTTGTGCCAGTAAGCAAAAATAAAGTTGACCTTTGTCATTACAGAGGGGTTGTGACGTGTTTGTGGAACACACTGCGGAACATCCCATAATAAGGCATTCCGTCGGGTAGACAGGCTGTTATGATGTGCTGAGGGGTTTTGACTCTGGAGACTGTGTGTGCGTATGTGTGTGTGTGTGTGTGTGTGTGTGTGTGTGTGTGTGTGTGTGTGTGTGTGTGTGTGTGTGTGTGTGTGTGTGTGTGTGCGTACGCAAGTCTGTAATGTTCAAAGATGTGGTTTGAAATTAAACCACTAAGCGACCTGCCTCAAGTGTGGGTGTGTGTGTGTGTGTTTCACTGCGAGACCTGAAACCTCAGGTGCACAACCCACAGGTACACACACACACACACACACACACACACACACACACACACACACACACACACACACACACACACACTCACTCACAGGTGTTATGCTCTGGTTAGGGTTTTAGGGTAGAAAACAGAAAAGTTATGGAAACAGTACTGAGTATGAGCTACTGTATAGTTTCGCTCCAACAGCAGGCCTTATCTACACTGTCTTGTGGGAGTACGCAGCATGCAGGGGTGCAGTGGCAAACTAAGAAGTGGGTAAACTATGAATTCTGTGTGTGTGTGTGTGTGTGTGTGTGTGTGTGTGTGCGTGTGCGTGTATGTGTGTGTGTGTGCGCAGGGGTGTAGTGGTAAAATAAGAGGTGGGTAAACTATGGATTCTGTGTGTGTGTGTGTGTGTGTGTGTGTGTGTGTGTGTGTGTGCGTGTGTGTATGTGTGTGTGTGTGTGTGTGTGCGCAGGGGTGTAGTGGTAAAATAAGAGGTGGGTAAACTATGGATTCTGTGTGTGTGTGTGTGTGTGTGTGTGTGTGTGTGTGTGTGTGTGTGTGTGTGTGTGTGTGTGTGCAGGGGTGTAGTGGTAAAATAAGAGGTGGGTAAACTATGGATTCTGTGTGTGTGTGTGTGTGTGTGTGTGTGTGTGCAGGGGGGCAAAGGGGGTTTTACAGACATGGGCTGCTGTAAAAGGTTGTCAGGCAAAAATAAAATCTAGGATGTCCCAGGATCACAACCTGGGTGGCCAACCCGGTCAATAAGCTGCTGTTTGTGTGTTATCGCCCTTTTTATGCCCCATTATAAGTCTATGGATGAATATATTATGGGGTGAATAGGGTAAAAATTTTAACAAATAGATATCCCTACAAAAATTCCTCAGATGATTATTTACATTAAGGCAATACTTTTTTGTATTGCAAGTTTTTTTTTAAATATCATGTACAAGTATGTAAATGAGGCATCATACACTTAAATGTATGCAATAGCCAAATTATCAATGTTTGGCCTGTACCTTATGTAAATACAGTAAGAAACAGCCTAGGCTGAGCCTAACCTATATATTTTCTAGGATCTTACACCCTGTAGATATGATTTAATATGTGCTATGACGAGTCTCACCTTCTTCCACAACATTGGACAATGCATCTCTCTATAGTATTTGCATTGTATTGTAATGCATTGATTCTCAATGAACACCCATGTAGCTTTTGGTTAGTGTAACCCAAAATTGTCCCATGTTGACATTATTTTTTATATTCAGCATAGCCAGATCTTTCACAAAAAGTTTGTTGGGTTGATAGAGGTGCACTTTAAGCCCCCCAAGTCCAAGGCGATATAAATGTATGCACATTTTGCATATTTCATTAGATAATGGTTCATCTACATGAATGTATAAAGTATTTCAGAAAACTTGCAATACAAAAAAGTATTATCTTACAGTGAGTAATCATCTGAGGAATTTTTGTGGGAATATCTATTTGTTAAAATTTTTACCCTATTCACCCCATAATATATTCGTCCATAGACTTATAATGGGGCATAAAGAGGGTGATAAAACACAAACAGCAGCTTATTGACCGGGTTGGCCACCCAGGTTGTGATCCTGGGACACCCTAGATTTTATTTTTGTATGACAACCTTTTACAGCAGCCCATGTCTGATTTCCCTAAAATAGGGGGTTTTGCCCCCTGGGTATGTAGTGGTAAAATAATCGTGTGGGTAAACTATGAATTCTGTGATCACGGTGAGGTGAACTGCGCCATTTTTTGTTGTTGTTGTTTAAAAAAAAGGCATTGATTCAGAACATGTTTGATGAGTGCATAAACTCTCATAAGAGGTGGAAAAAACTCTATTTCTGAAATGTCATAGCCAGAGGTGGATCAACTGTGCTGCCTTGCGTTTAGCCTCCACTACATCCCTGGCTGTATATATGCGCATGCATACGAGTTGTGTCCTGTCTGCACGGTTCAAATGGCTGCTGCTGCAGTGCTGCTGAGACTCTGTAATTTCCCCTCAGGCGCGGAATAAAAGTATCTCCAATCTAATCTAATCCGATCCAGTCGAAACTGACGCGGTGACGGAGTGGCTGAGTGG
Organism: Sardina pilchardus; assembly: GCF_963854185.1. NCBI lineage: Eukaryota > Metazoa > Chordata > Actinopteri > Clupeiformes > Clupeidae > Sardina > Sardina pilchardus. The sequence continues at coordinate 10,400,638 of NC_084994.1, forward strand.
GTGTGTCGAACCAGTTCAACAAGCCTGAGTCGTGAGTTACGTGCTTGGCTTGGCTGCCTACTGAATCGCTTCTTCGCACCCGACATGGAATATCCAGGCCGGAGCTCCATCTTGTGGCTAGACGTGTAAACTACATGCTGGGAGACAGGGGAAGGGGTAGGGAGCAAGAAGGCGATGTTGGGCCTTTACTTTCTTGTTCACCCTTTGAGGAGTGAGAGTTTTGTTTGATGTTTTGGGACATTCATTATGGAATTACACTGTAGGGCTCATTACAGAAAACAAAACCAACTTGTTCTCCCTATCATCTTTTTCAAAAAAGGAACAATCCTATTTTCCTGTTACTGAAGCAATAGTTTTGAAATGGCTAAATTCATATTTAAAGATAAGACAAAGTAAAGCAGTCTGTACTAAGTAAATTAAATTAGGATAGTGGGAAGTTTCTGAGTCAATATTATATCATCAAATAGCCTGGCAAGTAGCCTGGCTAGCGCCTACCACTTCTCAAATGAGACGTGGTCTGGCAACCAGACGGTCATTTTCTCGTATTTGAAAAAATGCCCAGATCCGTTCATTGGGCGCCACGGATGTCTATCAAATGCGCATAGCTCATCCAACACGGTCTCACACCCAACTCGTCGAACGAGGATGCATGTCGAGCCCCCTGGCATCAATATCGGAAGCCGAAGGTGCCCCCCCGCCCCGCGCGTTCATATGCAACGCCAAGGGCTGTCATAGACATCAATGTAAATCCTTTGGCGTCAAATGTAGACACAAGGAGGCAACGGAAAATTCTCCCCTGTTCTGTGATTGGTCACCAACATCAGGCGAAAATGTAGATGTTAGTTTCCAGACTGCCTTAGCAGAGAGAATGAAATCACCACGCAAGGCAGGCAGGATGGGAACACCCAGGCTACCTGGCAAGCCAAACTATACAGAAATGTATAGTCTGGAGTCGGACCATTCACAGAGCTGAAGCCTGTGGGTGGGATGAACCGGTGTCTTTCAAACTACTCCGCACGTAATAGGCCAGCACTTGTGACCAATCGTAGCCGGTCGGCAAAACGGCAAATACACCCTTCTTTAAAACGAATGACTTGAGTGTTTCTTTCTGCTCAACCTTCAAAGAAAAGCCCAAGTCTAACTCTTCCAATGCCGATTCAAACGAGCGCGCTTCGTTAGCCTCATCCATCTTTCGTTGTTCTCTCTCTGGCGTCAATATCGGAAGCCGAAGGTGAGCTAAGGCGGGCTCAAGGACTCCGTACACAGATAGAGCGTTCTGATTGGACAGGCTGACTTGGTGCCGAACGCAAGCTTGGCCTTAACGGTGCAACCCTAGACCATCCCGCTAAGCAAAACATATTTTTTGCCGCTAGGGTGTGTCTAGATTTCTAGGCTAATTATCAAATGGAACCTTCCATTGACTACATTCTAAAATCCCTGTTTGTCTTATTCAGTTATTCATGATGCAACTGTGGGCAGCTAATTCTCTTTCTGGGTCCAATGGCTTTTAGACTCACTTGTTTTTCTGCATCCCCCCCATACCCCCCCCCCCCCCCCCCCCCCCCGCTATTCACAGTAGTCTTTAAGGAAATTGTCACCTTACTCACTTCTTGCCTCAACCTAATAAAATCTTATTTTTCACAGAAGCCTGGATGTTACCATTGATTGTATCATCTGGCTGTTAAAGTTCCTTTTATCCTCACTACAACAAAGGCGATGGTGACAAAGTGTGCAAGTTGCGAAACCTGCTTGACTGAGCTAGTAAAGGTCTTTTGACGAAAAAGCTGTTGGCCTGTGACGTCGGACTTAACAACCAAATTAGGAGTCGGATCACATGGTTCTTTCAGTGAGCACTGTCCCATTCTAGAGTGCCAGGCTGGAGAACTGTGTGTGTGTGTGTGTGTGTGTGTGTGTGTGTGTGTGTGTGTGTGTTTGCGTACACTGTCCAGCCGTACTCTGATACACTGCTCACTGGGCAAGGCTGACACCCTGCAGGAGGCTCTGAGTAGACTAACATAACCGAGGAGCCTTAATGCACCTCAATATTTTACAGGCACCCCAATATTTTACAGCTTCATGTACCCCAATATTTGATAGCTTGCTGTACGTCGCTTGTAAATGTGAATGTGAGTACAGCACTGCCCTTAAATGTTACATAGAGCATAATATCAACATTATCTTAGTGTTAATACCAACATTATAATAGTGTTAGTATCAACATTATTGTAGTGGCAGTGGAGGAAACGTAATAAACAGGGGTCAGTGGAAGTGGTCTTCTGTCCAGTTAAGTTTCAGGGACTGACTTGCCATCCAGTGTTGTCCAGCTCAATTAAAAAAAAACAATCTAGCAGTTCAATTATATTTCTGATGAATACCAAATAATTGATCTCATGTGAAAGTTCTTCTTATATAAAATCTGTTCAGAGATGCTGTAGTAGGCTAGGCCTAGCCTACTACAATGACCAAGAATAATATGAGTAACATCTCAATTAACGGAGGCACAAAAATATTGTTTTCTGTTGCCAACCATACCGACGAATGATGATAGAGAAAAGGTTCCACTCTCTCTCACACACCCACAGGCGCACACAGGTGTGCGCGACTCAGAATGTTCCAAACTTTTTAACGTCTCCCTTTTCTGGGGAGTCCGTTACTGCCTATTCTCATTTTAAGTCATAGTAGGCCTACAATAATTACACTCATCATATCCCATAACATCGTATACCATCAAGGTAATTGAAACGCTAACATTACAGTAGCCTACAGTAGGCCTAACCGTAACAGCAGTTATCCTAGCATGCTAGCACCATTCAATCTAATTGCTGCTATGCAATGCTAATCACTTGCTATCAGATATTAAAATGACTCACCGGAGTTCATAGAAGTAGATTGAAGAACGTGAAAAGATGAATGATGAAGTAGAAGTAGTAAAGCGATTTAAGAAGTATTGAAAAATGGAAAAACGTCATGGAGTAAAAGGTTTTGATTCAGATATAATTAGTCCATTCATTCAAATAGCTCTATCAATATCAAAAAGTGAAAACGACAGGAAAATAAACGAACGAACTCTAGCTGCTAGTATCCAAGCAACAAGCCTGTCAAAATAAACGTATTACTTCCTGTTGACTAGGAAACATATGATATATAATACTTATGATCTTATTTCCTCCTGTATATTTCTATTTAATTATTTTATTTTTATTGAATTATTTTATTCATTAATATACATGTACCCAGGGCTCTAAATTAACTTTTTCCATCACCAGCCAACTTGGCTAGTAGATCTTTTTTCTTACTAGCCAATCAGAAATTCAACTAGCCATTTTTTTTTCCTGACCAAAATTAGACATGCCCATAACATTACCACTCACACACCCCGAACCTCCCAACCACCGCCACATTCTTTTTTTTTTTCGTTCTCCACAAACCATTAAATATTGACCTATTAACATATAGAATTATTGAAATGATAATAATGAGAAAGTTATTTTGTTGTTGAAAATACATTTGTTAAGAAATATGGTTAATATGATGCTGTTTAATTCATTTATAAATGGTGCACTGTCACTTTAAGAGTCTTACTGTCTCCACTCAGTGCCTGCTACTATGCCTGCACTCTGACAGTTTACCTTTCAGTAGTGTAGGCCTGTCCTACTGTTGTCTTTGCGTTTTTCTTTTACGTTTCTTATAAAAGGAGATGTCAGTTATCACAATGACAAGCCAGCTGGTGCTCTCTCTCCCTTTCATGCGCATTCAAACACGTTCCCAATTACGTTATGAGTAACGTTATTAGTAGCCTAACATAACGCAAATTAGATTTGCTGCAGAGAGTTCAAAGAGTAGCCTATCATCTCTATGTAACATGCTGTTTTGATATTGACATTGTAAATGTAAACGTTCTCTAAGAAGAGTGTAAAGCATTACTTTATGTTAACCACAACATCGTTGCTGGGAAAAAATAGCGAACAGACAATGATAACCTAGTGCGTGCGTGGCCGGACGGATTTATGATAAACTAATGCATGCTCGGCGGCCCGCATTGAAGTGCATCGGGGGCCGTAGTTTGGACATTCCTGATGGCAGTCCCGCAGCCCACAGGTGCAAAACTGAAAGTTTGTTGCGGCCCTCGGTGGGGTGCCGACGGCATCGTTATGCGTTCTAATCAGGACACAATTTTCTTCTTTCACTCACCACCAGCCAAAGTGGCTAGTAAGGTTTTTTTTATACCCGCCAAAATGAATTTGGCGGGTGTTAATTTAGAGCCCTGCATGTACCTATTTATTCTAAATGTAACATTGGCAACACCTGCTCCAAATGTAACGAGTTACGTTGAGCTGCATTCTGTATATGAAAGGTGCTATACAAAAAAAATGTATTGTTATTGATGATAATAATAATAATGGCCATAGCAAAACGCTTGGTTGGTAGCAGCTACCAGAACCATTTACTATCGACATTAACCCATTAATAATTATTTATTAGTAGGCTACTCTTGTTAGGTTTCAGGCAGGTTATTCAACTTATTTGTAAACAACTATTTTTACCTACCTTTAATATACTGTAAGTTGCATTGGTGAAAAGCACTGCACAAAACGTAATTCATAGTTTTCATATCAACAAATCAACATTGTGCGTCAACATTACTGCAGTAGCAACAACCGAGTATTATTACCCAGGGGTCCCAAACGTTGTTTATTGACATAGGAAAAAAACAAAAACATTTGATGACTTTTCCTAGGCTGGAAAATGGAACTTTTCTGGGTTATTAAAAACACGTCAGCCAAATGTAATGAACACAATAAAAACACTTGGCTTGTGCACCTCGCCATGCACACCAAAATCATGAAGCGTAAGATCCAAGGCTACATTCTGGGGCGCCCAGACGACAACACCAAAAGTAGGTCAACAACAACCCAATGATGCACCCCATATTTAATTAGCAATGTCTTTTTGCTTCTCTTTACGGCAGGAAGACGGAAGGATGGAAGAAAAATACAGCGCAAGCGTTTAGTTCAACACCATTATGGGTTTATTTGTCTAGAACACACTGCAAACACGTAGTCCTGGATGTTCAGACGCCACAACATTTGCAAGGAGGTACAAAATACTTTTTTGACTTGGTTTTTCTTTTTTAAAACGTTCCTACTCAGTCAGTCAGCCAGAGAACAAGTGAGAAAGAAAGAAATAAAGAAAGAAAGAAGGAAAGAGACAAAAAGAGATAGACACACACACACGATCAGTTCAGTGCACTGGACTATGGCGTTCAGCTTAAGGCTACTTTTCAAGGAATACCAGAAAGAGAACTACGGAGAGGAAAACAGAAGAGAAGAGTAGAGAAGACTGGAGAGGAGAGGAGGGTCACAGCTCCGCGTCAGCAAGAGAGCGAACGCCGGGCGGTACTTGATTAGCCAATCAGGGGCGACCGCTCAGCCGCTAGACGACTGGCCGCCTGCCCTCTCCCGTCGCCTCTCCCTTCCTACGAGTCTACGACGAGTGCTTTGAGAACCTGGGAAGCGTTTGTGCGTGGATGCGTGGATGCGTGCTGTGTGTGTGTGTCTGTGTGTGAGGTTTGTAGTTAGCACACGTTTCAGTGTTTAGTACTGCCTTTCAGGGAATGCATGTATGTTCGTGTGTGTGTGTGTGTGTGTGTGTATGTGTGTGTATGTTCGTGTGTGTGTGTGTGTGTGATAAGTGCTTCTGGGGTCCAGGCCAGCGGCTGCACTGGGCGGTGTTTACTGCTTGGAGAAGAACTCCTTGCTCTTGGCCACGTCTGGGATGATGGTGTCACTGCCGGGCTTCCAACCGGCTGGGCACACTGAGGACAGAGAGGGGAGGCGTTAAAGCACACACACACACACAGTATCACCATCACACTGAGGGAGG
>NC_084994.1:10411520-10416520 GCF_963854185.1 Sardina pilchardus
GTATAGGGAGTGACTATGGATCTTCTGCTAGGATCTGGTCTATGGATTTTGCCAGCATAGGTTTAACTGAACATAATTAATTATCTCTCTCTAAAATTAAGATTGGGAGTGACTGGCAGGCATGACAATCAACCCCTCCCCTCCCCCCCTCCACACACACACGGCGGTCTGTACGCACCTCTGTACTCGGACAGCTGGATGTCCTTAAACTGGCCGTCCACCACGGCGGTCGCCTTGAACTGGGGAGCCGGCTGGCCGATCTTAGCGTTTCCAGAAGACATGTTGGACAGACCTTACTGAGAGAGAGAGAGAGAGAGAGAGAGAGAGAGAGAGAGAGAGAGAGAGAGAGAGAGAGAGAGAGAGAGAGAGAGAGAGAGAGAGAGAGAGAGAGAGAGAGAGAGAGAGAGAGAGAGAGAGAGACGGCCATTACGTAACGTAACAAACCAACCAGCCAGCCAGCCAGCCAGCCGCCAGGAAGCATATTACACTGCACACTACTAGTGCATTACACACTGGGTATTCTGCCCAACTCACTCGCTCACTCACTGCCTGCGCCTGTTCACAAGGCAACCACCTGTTCCAGTAGAATTAGAAATTACATGTTAGGAGGAGCCAGTGTGAAGAAGAAAAAAAAAACATGTCTGAAACGGGTTCTTTGTTGCCACTGCTTCAAGTCCTCATGAAAAAAAAAAAGAAAAAAAGGCGAACAACCATTTCCAAGGCAACCTAGAGGCTGGATGCTGAATAGCCAACGTTGCTTCTTCTAGAAACTACCCCCCCCCCTCTTTCGCTCTCTCACACACCCAGTCACATGAACGTCAGTGGGTCGATAAGCTTACGGGGAACAATGGGCTTTTGAAGGATTTCAGCCAATTTCTTTATACAAGGCATAGTAGCCCCCCTCCTCATTCCTATTGCGACAATCAGTTCAATAAATACATTTCTGCTTTGTCACTTCAGTTTTGACGAAATCACACTAACGCTAGAAATGTCTATCAATCATATTTGATAGCAAATTGGGGCTTCCTTGATGACTAATGTAATTGTATAGTCAAAATCCCTGCAGTGCGTCTCACTCATTCATTCATTCCTTTCTTGCACAATTACTTTAATTGACAAGTAAATGTGGATTTAACACCATGCTCTGTCGTCACAGCTAAGTAGGCAAAGACCAGCTCTTGAGGCGCAGAGGACTTTGCACGTTAGGCAAACAGGCCGTTTAGGCTTGAAGAATCAATGCTTACCAAAAGACTTCCATAACCTAACCGAACGCAATTCATTCGTAACGCGAGGCCCACTTGCACAAAGGACGTAGAGCAGACCAGCCTCCCATTTCAGAATCAAATGCATCGACCATTGTACACGACCGACAACACGTTTAAAATTATCCCTACATGCCAACACAACCGATAATTGTTCCGCAGGGGCATCTCACTAGACGAATAGCAAGTTAACGTCAACCCCAACCCCTTTAAGGCTAACTCATACAAGGCTAAGCTAACAAGCAAGATAAACTAGCTAGCTGTCTGCACCGGCGCTGCAACAATGCGCGGCCGGCCGGTATGACTCGCCAATGTTACTCAAGACTGTAAAAACGAAATAACTATGCTACCATCTAATAATGTTAAACGCAGCACATTGGCTTCCAAACTCGAAATAAAATAATATAGATAATACGAGGGAACGTCTGCCCAAGCAAGCTAGCTAACATGAACTTGAGTGTTGCATAGGATAGCATGACCTGAACATGCGTGGTCTTTTGTGTTAGCGAGATCAAGATTGCCGAAAAGCTTGCACAAACAGTACATTTTGTCCTTAAAATAAATTCTATACCCAACATGCAAGCTGTCTATGGCGTGCATAACAATGTACGGGACTTACGGGGTTTTGTTCCCGCAGAAAAGACAGAAAGCAGACGGAGAAGACGCAGGTTAGCAGCAGACTCCTTTGAAGCGCACCCGGCGAAGGAAGTTTATTGTGTCTGTCAGTTTGACCGCGAGCACAAGCCAAAGGGGCGTCACTCCTTCTTCTTCTTCTTCTTCTGATTTTATTGGCGGTTGGCACCTTTTCTTTGTGCATTACCGCCACCACTTGACTGGAGTACGGAACAGGATTCACTACTCTACAGAGATATTCAGGATATTCAAGGATCTTTGTCTGCACTAGTATAACCCAAATAAACAAATAAATAAAACAAACAAAACAAACAAAAACAAAACAAATTAGAACAAAAAAAAAAAGATTTTATATCCTTTTCAGGAGGTTTGTATCTTTCAAAAAAGAAAGTAAAAAACCAAAAATATCCCCTGAGTTACTTTGCAATACTGTCTTCAGATCAAAGGACACATTATTTGCTACCAGCTGATCATTCAATCTCTGTCTTGCTTGATGGTATTTATTGCAATGGAGAATAACATGTTCTACCGTTTCTGGCGTTTGACTCTGGCAATACTCACAGAGACCACTATCGTGTTTTTTCATTACAAATAATGTGCTGTTAAGTCTTGTGTGACCCAGTCTCAATCTTGTCAGTGCACTCTCCTCCCACCTGGACCTGGTAGTGTGTGTGCCTTTCCCCACTTTCCCTTGTATTCTATACAAGTGTCTCCCTGTGCATCCATTGTCCCATATATGCTGCCATTTATGTGTGATCCTAGCCTTAACCATACTTTTTACCTCCGCCTTACTGTATTTGATGTTAATGTCTATATCCTCTTTTTCTGTTGCTTTTTTCGCATGTTCATCAGCCAGCTCGTTCCCCTCAACACCTATATGAGCTGGAACCCATATGAACGTCACCCTCCTTCCTGACGCTTGCAACCCATATGCTAATTGCAGAATTTCTATTATAAGGTCTTCCCTTGACTCAGACTGAAAGTTCTGGATGCTTATTAGAGCTGCACTTGAATCTGAGGCAATCACTGCTTCCATATAGTTGCTCCTTTCTAGCCACAGCAAAGCTAGCCATATGCCCACCATTTCAGCTGTATACACAGCTAGGTTATCACTCAGTCTTTTCGCTATAGCTAGGTCCATTTCAGGAATCACATAAGAAACCCCTACTTTACTGTCAGTACTTTTAGATGCATCTGTAAAAACCTTAACACATTGCCTGTATTTTTCTGTAATATAACTGTTTACCGGGGCGTCACTCAGAAGGCGGAGCGACAGTTGTATGCTTTGAGATTTGTTTAGAATTGTTTGAAGCAAATAAAACAGACATTGACCTATATTTTGGGAAATATTGAAATAAATATTACATGCGCCTTGTATTTTATTCCACGTTGTATGCATACAACCAGGTTGGGTTGGTAAAATAGTGTTAAAATACATTTCCCATAAGGCAATGGGTCGGGTTAAATGTCATGTTGACGTCGTACTGGCGCCAAATGTAGTTGACAGACGCTGGTCGGGGTGAGTTTTACATCGGTTTCATGCAGACTGTATAATGTTCAATTGGAACTCGTGTGCAATATCGGATTCACTTTACACATTTGTTACAGAGAAATAATAATCCCCTCACAGAATGTACAAAGAGATGAACGAAACAAACGCTCACGTGTGCTTGTAATTGTAACCTGCCTGTTGAGTTTAGCCATTTTGCTAGCTAGCTAGCGTAGTTCACAACATTGAATCACTTCTTAGACCTATTAACATTGTTGCCCAAATGTTATCACTTTGTAATCAGTAGGACAGATCTGCAAACATGTATTCACGTTTCCATGGAGGCCTCAATTCATTCAAATTAAATATCATTTGGTGATATTCCTTGACCCACAACTAACATGATTAAAACAAATAACATACTGCATGTTGTTTGACAGCACTGAACACTGCGATATTAAATGTAACGGTAAGCATCTCTGTCTTCAAGTTTCATCGTCAGCCACCATGGATCTCAGTCAGTTTGAGGAAGACAACACCGTCAGCTGCCGCCTGGCCTCCCCGATACCCGACATCTGCAAGACGGAGGACTGCTGCCTGGGCATCGATGAAGCTGGCCGGGGCCCGGTGCTGGGTAGGTTGGGCACCATGCTGTTGCGTTGTCTTGTGTTCAAATGCTTTGAATAGCCAGTTGTCTGTCCATGCTAACTAAAGCATACCTTACACTGACAAGATTTGGGAAAGATTCTTGAAAGATTGTAGTCTTTTAACTAATGCCCCTCATTCAAGCTTTACTCAAAACACTACAGTCTTTCATGAATCTCTCCCAAATATTGTCAGTGTAAGGTAGTAAGCTTAAATGGATTCTGACTGAGGATAAGATGTTTTAGTTTGGTGAACAAGGGTTAGACGACATCAGTTACAGCGTATATGTTAACATCAGTAAACTTATTTATATTACTGTGTGTCCTCAGGGCCCATGGTTTACGGGATCTGTTTCTGTCCTGTGTCCAAGAAGGAGGATCTCAAGGGCCTGAAAGTAGCAGGTCGGTCTGTCTGTCTGCCTGCCTGTCTGTGTCTGTCTGTCTGTCTGTCTGTCAGTCAGTCAGTGTGAACAGTTCCTTGGTTGTTGTTCATTCCTCCTGGTTATTTCTACACAGTTGTTAGATGCATGCCTCCTGCTGACAGTGCAGATCTATTAAGGTACCGTCTAGGACTGCACGATTTGGTGAAACATATTACCATTGCGATATGCGATATGTCTTTTTGAAAGTAAATGAATTGATTCAGTTCAATATTACAAATGTCACTTAACAGTGCACAAGGAGCACAACGCCTTCGAACTACTGTGAAGCTCACCTATCAGAATTTCTGCAGGTGACATAGTCAAGGAGGATGAAACGAATGTAAAAGTCAGAAATGTGACAAACGTAACTGTGCACGATTATTTGCAGCTTTTGTGATTAGCTAATAGACTAGGTGCACGAAAGGTTCTTCCTCTACGCTTGTGTATTTCCGGTGGAGGAGCGTTAGCTGTGTTGTAACGGCATCTTCTGTCATATTCTTGCTACTCGCATCTTCACCATCTTTGTTTTCACCGGAAACAAACAAGCACA
>NC_084994.1:10424020-10431520 GCF_963854185.1 Sardina pilchardus
CTCGGTTTGATAATCAATACCTCAATACTCAGTTTGATATTCAATAACGTATTGCAATATTATATGTTATTCTATGTTGTTAAATAATTCGTTATAATTTTTGCAAGTCGCACACAGATAACTATCATATTTGTAACTATTCATGTTGCTGTTGTTGTTGTTGTTGTTGTTGTTGTTGTTGTGGATCTCTAATTGAGGTTGTTATCATTAGACTGTGATCTAAACGGCTCCAGTGCATTTTTGCAAGTCGCACACAGATAACTATCATTCATAACTATTCATGTTGCTGTTGTTGTTGTTGCTGTTGTTGTTGTTGTTGTTGTCGTTGTTGTTGTGGAGCTCTAATTGAGGTTGTTATCATTAGACTGTGATCTAAACGGCTCCTGTGCATGTAGTGAGTGGCATCAGGTGAGGCGGTACATCCACTTACACTACAGGGCCCTGACCAGGCCAGCGCTGAGTCAGCTTTACTGTAGGTCATTGTGACACACAGTGACTCAGCGAATTAAACTAGGTCTGTGGGGTAGCATCACGCAAGCACTTTCATAACCAAACAATACTGTATATACTGAAGATCTTAGAGCGTAGCTATATACTAGGCCTACTATACATTCTATGCTACAGTATACACACACACACGCATACACCATACTATACTGTCACACACACACACACACACACACACACACACACACACACACACACACATTAAATTACAGCATTGGTTTCATTACTCTGTAGCCACATAGCATTTGCAGCATACACCAAATACATTAGTAAGGGGACCTAGTGCATGCAGCTGCACACCAAATACATTAGTAAGGGGACCTACTGTAGTGCATGCAGTTGAGTCACACCAGAGGAGTTGAGTTGCATTGGAACTCGGTCATATGTTTTCTGCTTTTGCTTCCTTGTCATACATGAACAGTGGTGGGTCTAGGGTCACACTGCCACCTTGTGGTAAATGAAGGTAGTGCCATGTCTGCAGCACTGACTAGGGATCAAACTCGACCTGTGCAGGTGCTGTGGAGTGATTGTAGTCCATCATGTGGTTTTGTCTTTTTCTTTCATGAAAAAAGTCGATAAAATATTAAATGAATAGTTTTTCTTTCACTTAATTAAACAAAAAGCAATTGAGCCCTTTGCGAGCAGAGCTCCAAGACTGTCAGAGCTGAGCTTGAATTTCAATTCAAATTTGAATTGAATTTGAATCACTTTATTATCTTACATCATCTTTGCACTATGAGATTTCAGCTTGTTTTTTTTTTCTTGTTTTTTTTCTTAAGTTTGTTTGTTCTGAAAACCCATCTCCACAAGTGTGTTGGATGGTAGTGGAGCTTGTTTTCTTTCGCTCAATCGCTTCTTTGTTCTAAAATGACAAACAGTAGAAATGACATGGTGGCACACACACCATATTGCCTGTTTTTACGTAAAATAGCATCTCTTCCGGCCCCAGCTGTGGTGCGACCTGTACCGCACCCGGGTTCGATTCCCGCCCCGTGGTCCTTTCCGGACTCTCTCTCACACTCACTTCCTGTCTCTCTCTACTGTCCTATCTGAGTATAGGCATAAAAGCCCCCAAATATATATATGTATATATATATGTAAAAAATACCTTCCCGAGAAGGCACTAATGTAGGCTGTTCTGGAGCTTGACTGAGGAAGGCTGGTCAGGGGCCTCTGCAGTGTCTCTTAAAACAAATGTGCTGAAAACAAGACAACGTGTGTCATCTCTGTGTGCACTTACGGGCAACACAGCTTGTGTTGTTTCCCTTTTGTTATTTGTTATACAATTTCTGTTGAGAATAGCACACGTTGCGTTGAAAACGACTCAACTTGCCAGATAGGGACGACGCGTTTGTTTTAAGAGTGTTACATCACCAAAGAAAGTGAGGCCAACTCCAGGAAGGACATCTGCGGAGAAGACGCCACACACATGAAATCTGAAAAAAAGCATTTTATTTCCCTCCAGGTGTCCCTGCCAAAGGATTTGGAGCTGTTTACACAGTCACCGGCATCACACACAAATAAAACTTTCGACACATACACTCAGCTCCACTGCACAATAGTTTTAGGCATTTGTAGAATTAAAAAAAAAACTTTTGTTTTAAGCATTCAGGTTTTTTGTCGAAGTTGAAGCTCTCATAGGTCATTATTAGAGTGTTGAATGTACTGTAGGCCTTTATGTCAAATTTAGATTCCCACACATCCTTTTAGAAAAGAAAACCAACAAAAAGTGAAATTGGTTCCTGCATAGTTGCTGTGTTGCACTTTGCATGATGTTAGATGTTAAATAATCTAATCATTTTACATCATTGTGTCAAATATGCCTAAAACGTTTGTGCAGTAATGTATATCTGAGTCAAAATACAACTACACCTCCCACACACAGTCTCTGTTGGACAGTGTTATAACCACGACATGACACACTACCAAAGCAAAAAATACTTTGGTGACAAAAATAGCAGCAATTTACCGGCATAAAAAAAATCCCCCAACTGTAAAGTGCATAATCCACCACGGTTATTCCACAAACTTTGCCTTTATGAAACTGAAAGGAGTTTCTAATATTGTAGACTACCACACACTGTGTTATATATAGAAAAATATATAGGCCTACATTATTTAGAGGTAGGCTATTGACGGTGGTTAAAACGGAACGGAGGTAGACCTTTTTAGACTTTAACAAAACATCCACAGAAATGTCCATATTGCCATGAAATACATACACGGATTCTACCTCCTCTATTCTGACTACATAGCCTACTGAACCGAGCAGGTATCGGAGAAAATTCAGACTCAAGACGTTGTAGGTTACACAGCGTCCAATTCCGCGGCAGATATGTCAGAGCCTTGAGAGGGGCGTCAGTAGAGTAGAGTAGGTCATCATCATCACCTTCACGGGCTGTAGGTTAGTGAGTCGCCGTCTGCCCTCTCCTCGGCTTGTGTCGTGTCCTGCCGACCTCGACTGGCCTAATCCCCGCGGGAGAAGAACACTCTGTCCTGATATTAATGCCGCTATGAATAGCCTGCGTGCGCGTCTACGCAGACAGACCGGCAGGCTCGTCGAGGGGCAGGGTAGGTAGGCTGTAGAATGGGGACCGAGATGAAGATAACTGACTCCTCTCTGGTTTCTTCGGTTGCTCTGGAAACAGCTGTTGCCTGTTCAGCGGTGTGGAACGGCATGCTCTCTTGTGGTCTGTTTGGCTCTCAGAATGTCAACAACCGGAACCTGTAGGCTATAGGCCTACCAGCTACAGGCTGGTACCATCAGACTAAACTGTCATCGAAGCAATATCATGGTACATAGCCTCTTGATGAGATTTGGCTATCAAACAGTTAGAGTTATAGTACATTCTTAAAAAAAGGTCCTATATAGAGCCAAAAACCATGCTTCATATATGCCACCTCTAAATTGTTCTAAACCATTTTGAAGGGTCCATCAAAGGAACCCCAAATGGTTCTTTAAAGCCTGCGTTCTATATAGCACCTCAAGAAGAGTGTAGTCTAATGTATATTACAATCCAGAGTCTAGCAACGGCTGGGCGCTAGCTGGCCTCGGGTTTGAGTCGTTGCTCTTGGATGGTTTTCCCACAGTTCATGGCCAGGGTCGCCACGGCGAAGCCCGTCATCACGACGATGGTGCTCCCGACGAAGTGTGACGAGGCGCCGCGAGGCGGAGCAGGGATTCTCAGAGCAGGCCGTGGCAACTGCACCTGGCGACCGCTCACCGTCTGCACGACCGGCTCCATCTCCGTGTGTCGGTGTCCCGCGTTCACTCCTCTTGTCGTCTGCACGAAGTCCTCCTTAGCAGAGGTGCCGATTCCTCAGCTGCGCTGTGGCCAGTGGTCGGTCCACGGCTGGTCCTAGAGCGATAGTTAAGTATTCCGTTGAAACCGTTGAAACTTCCCTATCAGGAACAGCGCGCTCTTGCAACTCTGGCCTACGTGCTGAATGACAGTCTGTTCAAATGTTTTTCTTGCGACAGGGTTCCGTATGTATGTGCTGCCTTCTCGGTAACAGACACCGCTGTCTCCCTCTGGCATTTATAACCTCGCAGTGCCTACTCGCGGGCTCGCGCGTCAAATCTGTCCCGAGATTAGGCTAATCAGTTTACCGTGCGTCAACGGGCCTCTCGCGTAACAGATCAGCCCTCCCGCGCCGCTCCTTTTAGTAGTTATCTCGAACACACCGGGTTAATGCTATTAACGGGAGCTCTCGGGCTGTCAAATGAGACCAGACCTATACTAGGCCAGTGGACTCAGCGCAGTCAACGGGCCTCTCATGACCTCGCAGCTCGGGAACTGTGTGGTCTGGCTACCGGCTCAGTGCCTTAGAGCCTTGGAGGTTAAACAAACAGTCAGTCTGCCTCTTTGTGTTTGTGTTTGTGTTTATGTTTGCGGATGCCTTTGGTGTCATGGCGTAAAGTCTTAATTTATGCATAGCCTACTCAAAACAGCGAGCTATCTCCACGCGCGTCTCGGAATGTACAGCACTCTGGAACGCAGCTCATGATCTGGCGGTTCCCATTATATAATGTAGGCCAGTGGAACATGGTAGCCTATATATAAACTGCACGCTGTACATACTGTACATATCTGTACTGGATATATTATTCATACCTAACAGCCGTATGTATTCTGCTCCTATAAGGTAACTGTTGATACACTGCACATATTTAGCCTATATTTCATTTATATTAGGCTACTCTAAACCACCTTCTGTAAACCAACTGTATAGGACTCTCTACAGTCTACACTACACTGCACTGTCCTGTCTTCACATGTCTATACTTTGTACATCAACTGTATACAACTGTCTACGCTGCACTATATTTCTTGTCCTGTCTATGCACCACCTGTCTATATTTTGTATATCACATAGTACCTTTTTACAGTTCTGGTTAGACACAAACTGCATTTCGTTGTCTGTAGTTATACTCTGCACAATGACACTAATGTTGAAACTAATCTAAGCTAAAATATTTGGGGTCATGCACTTCTGAATTTCCATCCCACTACATTAAAGACAGAATACCAGCTGAGATCAGTTGATTTTTTTTTTCAAACCAGGGCAACAGTTTACAGATTACATTATGCAAGGCTACATGATTGCAAAAGGCCTCTGCAATGTTTTCTCAGTTTGCCTTTCAGATGTAAACCTAATGTGCTGATAATGGGGCATCTGTATACTTGTGTATAGATATTGCATGAATATCTATAAAGATATTCTTTCAGGGAGATGTCGTTTGGAACACCATATTTCACAACCGTTTCCCTCAGACAAGAAAAATGTCAGTGGCCAATCAGTGACGAGAGGAGAGGACCAAACCGGAAGTTATTGAGATAAACAGCAACACCTGCAAGCATAAAGAAATGCATTTATTTACAGCAAAGTTAGACCCACATTGTTTCCTGATGCTGATAATTATGTGCTTGATGAAGGTAATGCAATCACTTTACACATTAACAACAACAAATCATTCAAATGTAACTGTTCACAAGAAACTTGTTCACCACAAACCTTTGCCACCTGTTTGCCAAATTTGAACGCACCGCTGGTATTTAGAACTCTCAGAACAATCCCTTGATACCAAACTGTTCCAGAATCAGATCAGATCCAGATTCCAGAAATCTTCTGAGGGAACGTTCAGCATGTCACATTTTCTCTGAGGCAGTACTCAGAAACAAACAAAACCAACCTGTTCTCCCTGGTATATCTTTGGAGTTTATGAGGTTTCTCCTGTTTAGAAGCCATTGGCTGTTTTGTCTTATTTTTCTGCAATATATATTTTTTTCTAAAGAAGGGAATCAACTTTTAAGAACTTTAAAAAGTTTAATCAAACTTTAATTAAACTTTGATCACTGCTCTTTTTGAATACACCATTAGTTTATTATTTTCACTTTTTTAATGTAATTTCTACTTAAATGTTTATACTTTGCATCAGTGTCTAGATCTTTTGACTGTATTGAACAATAAACTGAACCAGCGACGTGAATATATAGAATTGTTTCATAGTGAATTGAAATGAGTGAGTTAATTGGAGACTCAAAGCTGAATCCACTTGCTTTCTTTATAGCTCAAGGTCTTTATATTCAGCTTAATATATAGGTACAGTATAAGTGGCCTCAGTCTCCAGGTAACTGGACTTGATGACCTGCAGGACAGGGTGACATGAAGAAGAGTCACAAAATGACATGTACAGTTACACACCCCAGGCTGGTAGGCTAATCCCCCCCCCCCTCTCTCTCTCTCTCTCTCTCTCTCTCTCTCTCTCTCTCTCTCTCTCTATCTCTCTCTCCCTATTCAATTCAAGAAAGCTTTATTGGCATGAACGTTTCAATAACATTATTGCCAAGGCTCAGTTACATGTACACATAAAGTAGACGCATAGACAGACAATAACATATCCATTATACATGAAATCTCTCTCTCTCTATCTTTCTCTCTCTCTCACACACACACTCCCCTTATCACTCTCCCTTCCGTCTGAGCTGGTGGTTCTTGTCATACAAACCCTATCCTCCCACGTTTCAATAACATTATTGCCAAGGCTCAGTTTCATGTACACATAAAGTAGATGCATAGACAGACAACATATACATTATACATACAATATATCTCTCTCTCCCTCTCTCTCTCTCTCTCTCTCCTGGCACCAAGTCAGTTCTCTGTACCCTTGCTAATCAGCAGCTAATTGGCTAACTCATTCATTAATCGGCTAATTGCTTATAGGCTACCTCATTCATTAGTCGGGGCAAAGTGTTCTTTTCCACTGCCACCTCAGACGGTGCCAAGTGTGGCATTCCATTTCCAACCCCCACATCACCGTTACGTCAGTCGTCATGGAGACAAATGAATGAAATGAGCAACAGCACAACGTGCAGTTATATGTCATTGTTGTAGTAGGTGTTGAACCGTATTACAGTAATTAATAAAATTAAACAATTACTAATTCATTTATTATGTTTGTTTATTTGTTTTGTTTATTTATTGATTCATGGTAGAAGAGAGAGGAACTGTCATGTCAGCTGAGGTCTGTGGCTTTAATGTCATCACCATGTCGGGCCTGCGAGTGTTAGCACACATATCTAAATATTTACAGATATAGATAGATGTCATATATACACACACACACACACACACACACACACACACACACACACACACATATATATATAATATATATATATATATATATATATATATATATACATATATATATACGAGTATATGTAAAATATATAACAGGAACGAATTGTTTATTTTGCTTGCCTCTGGACCTGGGGAGAGGTATTCCAAGTGGTTTCGTGACAAACCTGGTGAGTATAAAACCCTATTATATGGCATTGAGCCCTATGTGCCCCATAGCATTAGCCTAGCGAGTAAAAACCCCTATTATATGGCATTGAGCCCTATGTGCCCCATAGCATTAGCCTAGCGAGTAAAAAACCCTATTATATGGCATTGAGCCCTATGTGTCCCATGGCATTAGCCTAG
>NC_084994.1:10454020-10456520 GCF_963854185.1 Sardina pilchardus
TCTGGCGCGCGGCGCAACTTTGATAGCATTTAGCTAGCCCAGTGCATTCATTAGGATCCAAACAGATGAAGTTAGAAGCGACCAAACACCTCCATATTTTCCCTATTAAAATACAGTTACATGAGTAGTCACACGACCAAGTATGGTGAGACAAAATAAAACATGGTGCATTTCTAAGCAGGCAAAAGGGATAACTATATTGTGTGGCGGAATAACATTGGGAGCATTTAGACTCTGCGCCATAATATCCTCACTCCAAAGTGAAACTGAAAGTGAAAAAGTGAGGATATTACTGCGCCACACAATATAGTTATCCCTCTTACCTGCTTACAAATGCACCACGTTTTATTTTGTCTCACCATACTTGGTCGTGTGACTACTCGTGTAACTGTATTTTGGGAAAACATGGAGGTGTTTGGTCGCTTCTAACTTCATCTCTGTTTGGATCCTAATGAATGCATTGGGCTAGCTAAGTGCTATCAAAGTTGCGCCGCACGCCAGAGCCAGTGAGTGCACGCATTGAATGTGAGAGGCATGTATCAACTCGTCTTATTTAAGGGAATAACGTAGTTTAATATGAAAAAACGGTGAAATGTTCCTTTAAACAGGGCTATGGGATTTACACTAGATTTCCCCTTTACGTAATACAAGAAGTGGAGTGTTGAGAATGTACATACCACATATTCCTGCACAAGGTTTTCAGGATCTTCCCCCATGTACATACAAAGTCCCTTCAGGAGACACTCCCGGCCAGCATCTATATCACACTGAAATAAAAAAATTTGATTAGCAGGTGAATCTAACCTTCATTTAAGTCAACCACTGCTGGAAACGATCATGGAAAAAGAAAGAAAAGTTTGACAAATACAATGTGAAGAAATATCAATATGATCAAAATCCCTTGTAAGGTTTGCATGATTTAAGACCCAGTATCACTCACATCAAGCAATCATTGAGAACATGACTGGAGACCTTTCCCTATTTGTCCCCCTCTCTTTTGGAACAGCTTTGTCAGGTTGTCAGAGTGAAGGTCTATCTGAGACAGGAACTTGGATTGAAGTGGGACCGTCGTAATTCTTTTGAATTCTGCGTTGATCTGAAATAAAAGCATTAACAGGAAGGAAAGCAGATTTGAATTCCACGTTCTAAACGTGCAAGGACAGTGTGGGTATGTACAGGGAAAGGGAGCACTACGTCCAAAATGCGGATGCTTAAGCTTGTAATGATTTAGGAGCGTGGACCTACTTGATACTGTTTCTTTGCATCCCTTACAGCTCCAGATTTCCACCACCTAACCCTGCAACAGATATAAAAAAAAAGACAATAGGCACATTATTAAAACGTCAATCTTAACATCAATAACAAGCAAAATGATATACTTACAATGTACTACCAAAATTCAGACTTCCATGTGAATTGACACATTTTTAACACAAACACAAATTTGTAGATCCTAATTTTGAATTGAATTTGATTTAGAAGCAATACAACTGATGACAGTACTTACAATTGGAAGTGCGTGCAATAACATGGACCTATGGAAGAGAAAAAACAATTACATCAACTCTATTCATAAGCACACAAATCAACATGTCACAAAACAAATGCACAAATCAAAACATGCCTAAATATTTTGTTTATGGCACAAGGAAAGCTATAATCAATGAATGCATGCAAACAAATGATTTTGGGTGTGAGGATCACTATGGAAAAAGAGAGTACCGGTATATAATGTAAGAATTTAAGCTCCTAAAATGCTTATGTTGACTGCACAAACATGCACAAATGATTCCAACTATTTTGGAGTCATTTGGACATTGATGGAGGGCTAGAGTGAACTAAGGTCACTAAACATATTCAAGTTTGATTTCTTTAAGAAATCTTTTGAGCACGTTTTTTTTATTATTATTTTGCGGCACAAACAAATCAAAATACTTATGTTCATAGTGTGGGTACAAACTTTCTGGAACTATATGTCCACGTGGCTATGCTAGCACTAGCAGTAAAAGGTTTTCCTTGCAGTTTGCTAGCAACACACGTGGCGCACAGCTTTCATTAACATACACCTTTTTAATATTCTTCATGCAACCTACCCTAACATTCATATTCTCCACGAAATTCCAAAGTACATTATCCAACTAATGGACAATATTTAGCTCTAAGCTTTATTTATTAATTTCCCAACCAGCCAACGGTTGCAGCACATTTCTAGCTAGTGCTGGTTTCATGGTAGCAGCTAGGTTCCGTAGACGGGCTCTGGTTAGACTAACTAAAAAAAGCCGCGGAAAAAGACATCAAGGCTTCACAATGCAACGATTTTATACTGCAAGAAAACTGCTAGGAGATATGCTGCCTAATATAACATGATCATAAGGTTGATAAACTTACCTTTCAGTAGATTAACTCGAGCCTCAGTTTTCATGACATACAGTCACCAGCAGCGATTAGTTTTTGGCCAACGATATCCAGTGTGACCACGATTCAAACGCTTCTTCTTCTA
>NC_084994.1:10494020-10496520 GCF_963854185.1 Sardina pilchardus
TCTTGACCCATAACCGCGGGTGACCGCGGGTGACCGCGGTCGCCCGCTCGATTTGGATCAGCCCGCGCATCACTGGTAGATACGGATGCCTGCTCTTCAGAGCCATCACCACAAAGGAGCACTAGAGCCTGGTGCAAAACCACCAACTGGGATGGATCGAAGGGCAAGCAAGCACTGCCACACAACGTCAAGACCTTTGTCAACACTAAGCAGAAAGTTTCCTACGATGGGGAGAAGTGGCCGCAAGGACTGCATCGATAAGATCAACGAATGCCTTCGCAAGCCCCGAAACCCTGGCGATACATTTTCTTTCCTTTAATTCAATAAAACATTGTTTATCTGAAGAACTTTTCCGAGGTTGTCTTGTCTACCAAATCCTAAACTTAAATAGAGTAAACATTTTATCTTATGAAAAAACTCTTAGGGGGAACAGTTAGGCAGCCCTTCCTCCATTATCGTAGTAGGACTATAGGCAATTTATTAGAGGGGTCAAAAAAAACTAATAAAGTAGGCTAGACTAAATGTGTCACTTTAGTGATTGGCTCTTTCAAATGCAAATTAGGTGGATGGGCTTTTGAATGGGCCTGCTGCAGGTGAGAGGACAAATCCTACGAATTTATTGTTTTTAGAAAGTGCCAATATCATTGCCATATTCTCTTAAAACATAGGCTATATATTTGAAAACGAGTTGATTAAAGGCTTCTAATGGTGTCTCTATAATATGATAAAAGCAGAGATTGAGATGTGTGTTTGGAACAGTTTTTCAAATCCCCCGGGGGTATTTAGACTCCAGGGTGTTAAGCACTCATTCACAACTGTCCCATCGCTAAATGCTCTCTTGTGTTGCGTGATCACACAAGTATACCTGTCGTAGTGTGCTTTTAATTTGATATGCCTAATTATTATCTCCGCCAAGGATATAGGATGAACAAAGTCTATGGATTTGCTATCCAGTAGCCTAATAATTAGGCTATGTGCCACGTCCGATTTCGCAAGTGGTGTAGTAGGCTACATTTAAAAACAGACAGCCGCCTGTGAGATCCATTTCATGAAGAGCATTATTGTCTTGTGCGATCATTCCCCCTCCCCCACACTCGTCTAACCAGTTCACTACATTATAGCCTATAGCCTATGCGGCACTGAGGACGACACTTGAGCCCGACACTATGTCAATGTAAAAATGTGTGTGAGTGCGCGCTGAACCACGAATTAACATATTAACTTTTCTTTTCAGCAGACATCGCAAACATAAAAAGAATCTCAAAACAGGAAATTTTTCATTTCTTTTAATAAATCGATTCATTTTGTTTTGACGGGTTCCGGAGAGGTTCTTCGACTGGGTTTCGAACCCCGGTCGCTGGCGTACGATACATATGCTTCAACCACATGCGCCACAGCTGGATGTGAATTCCGAGAGGCTTTATTCGCCATATGTACTTGAACGTCGCCGTAGCCTACTTGAACGTCGCCGGTTAAAATGAACAAGCCTCCGTTTTAAAATAGCTTATAGGCCAGTCAATCTAGCTCAAAAAAGGGCCAAACCTGTAACTAATTGCAATAGTAATGGTTCATACTTTTTATTGATCCTTAAACCCTCCTGCATCACATATTAAAAATCTACCCATTTATATTTAGTGGAACATACTTTTATTCAAGGTCAAAGGTAGCAATTTCCAATGCATTTTGCCATTGGGATTTACTACAGGTGAAATGGGTAAAATTTTAAACTATAGATATCAAGTTGAAACTTTCACAGTTGTTTACTCACATTAAGGCAAATATTTTTTGTATTGCAAGTTTTCTGAAATGTGATGTTTAGATATGCAAATGAGACCAGTTTTACCTAAATATGCAATAATTTGCATATATTTCTAGAGAACTAAATCTGAACAATAGGTACAGTCAGCTTCAAAATAATTGCTGCATTTTGCTTCTATATTGGATACCAAAAGCCTATGCAAAGGGAATATTAGATATTACTTCATTTCACCTCAGAAATGAGGAAATCAAGTCAAGTCAAAATCAATGCGTTTCAATGGAAGTACATTATAGAACAAATGATTGTCAATGATATGGTATGATGAAAGTATCTCAATGCATGCCAAGTCACATAAGGAAGATATTGACCATTAGACAACATATCAAGTGAGTTGGCATGCACTGAGATACTTCCATCATACCATATCATTGACAATCATTTGTTCTATAATGTACTTCCATTGAAACGCATTGATTTTGACTTGACTTGATTTCCTCATTTCTGAGGTGATATGAAGTAATATCTAATATTCCCTTTGCATAGGCTTTTGGTATCCAATATAGAAGCAAATTGCAGCAATTATTTTGAAGCTGACTGTACCTATTGTTCAGATTTAGTTTTCTAGAAATATATGCAAATTATTGCATATTTAGGTAAAACTGGTCTCATTTGCATATCTAAACATCACATTTCAGAAAACTTGCAATACAAAAAATCTTTGCCTTAATGTGAGTAAACAAC
>NC_084994.1:10504020-10506520 GCF_963854185.1 Sardina pilchardus
CTCGATCCTCGATGCTCGGTCCTCCAGGCTCGTTCCCACTGATCTATAACTAACAGTGGATAGACTATCCCCAGAGTTGTGCATGAACGAGTTCAAAAGAACGCGTTCATTGGACACGTTCATTTTTCTGTGAACGTTGAACTGAACGCAACACATTTGTAAACTAGAAAAGCACTCAGAGAGTGCAGACCTCCGCCTGTATTGTTCTTCTTAGGTTGACATACATTTGCACCTAAACTATTCAGATCGCCACCACGTGGCCATACCATGCCATTACACCACTAAGCGGAAAAACTTATTCGGCTCCGGAATCCCGACGGTGTTATGGATCACTTCGAAAATGTAATCGTTTCTTCCTTGGGTCAGTTCTGACCTTCCCTGAAAATCTCAGTTAAATTTCCTCCCATTACTTTTTGAGTTATCTTGCTAACAGACAAACAGACAGACAAACAGACAAACAGACAAACAAACAAACCCCGGCGAAAACATAACCTCCTTGGCGGAAGTAATAATGAATTTGAACGTGAATTCGTTCAGATTATGTGAGGTTAATGACGATCATCACTGACTATCCCATTGTTGCCGCCCCATCATTCTTTGTCTAGATCAGTGAGAACGAGGACAGAGGAAGGAAGGGAGGATCTATAAAAGACCAGAGAGAGGCACCCATTGTGTTGTGCAGTTTATTACAGGAGAATTCCGGACCAATGAGAGGCACCCATTGTGTTGTGCAGTGTATTACAGGAGAATTCCGGACCAATGAGAGGCACCCATTGTGTTGTGCAGTGTATTACAGGAGAATTCCGGACCAATGAGAGGCTCCCATTGT
Organism: Sardina pilchardus; assembly: GCF_963854185.1. Taxonomy (NCBI): domain Eukaryota; kingdom Metazoa; phylum Chordata; class Actinopteri; order Clupeiformes; family Clupeidae; genus Sardina; species Sardina pilchardus. Next base: position 10,504,850 of record NC_084994.1, read on the forward strand.
GTTGTGTAGTGCATTACAGGAGAATTCCGGACCAATGAGAGGCACCCATTGTGTTGTGTAGTGTATTACAGGAGAATTCCGGCTATGGTTCACATAGACCTCTGAGGTTCGCTTACAATAAGGAACCAAAGGAGACCCAGGTGTGAATTGAAGCTACTGTAACTGCCTATGGCAATTTGCATTGTAATTAGCTCAGGGGTAGGTCAAAGGTCACATTGTGTTGTCTTCACTTACCGGAAATCACAGTATCCGCACGAAGGCAGGGGACAGAGCTGTGTAGCGCAATACATCTGCATTTCCGATTTATTCGTCCCCGCGAGAGTTTAACAGGTGCGATAATTCAAGATCCCTTGCTATTTTCCCATAGAAAAAATCTGGAAGATACTGGATCTTCATATTTGGGCAAAGATGGTAGCTTTTTGGTAGGCGAACTTCAGAGGTCTATAGATCTCGATTTCTCGAGGTCAACAAGTAAAAGAAAATGTGCGTATGTATGTATGTATGTATATGTAGGCACTTGCACTGTCAGCACTTTCTGGTGTAATGTTATACAGTATGTGATGTAGCAGCCTGTTTGTCCACGATAAATTTCCCTTGGGACATAATAAAGTAATCTTAAAGGTATACTATGCAGGATTGGCGATTTCATCGCCGGTTCGCTTTCACTTTTCATTTTCGCTCGTTTTATGCTTGAATATTTCTCGGCAGAGCTTCAACCACAGCTTTAGCGTGTATATTTGACAAAACTCCTCAATCGGTCAGTCTGCCGTGCCTTTTCATGAGACTTTACATGACACTTCCTGGAGTAGAGCATGGGTGCATGCCCAGTGTCTTCTGAAGTTGCAAGTGTGGTTTTACCGCTACAGACCACTAGAGCGGCCAAAAAAAACACAGTTCGACCGGTAATGACCCATTTAATCATATATAACAGTATGGAACGAATTGATTAACTGAAAAACGTTGCATAGTATACCTTTAATCTTAATCTTAATCTTTAAACAAAACGATCGGTTCTTGTCGCGCACACCGGAATGTACACAAAAGATGCAGCTGCAGGCCCCAGTGGTGGCGCAACTGGCTGGGGCACCTGCACCGCACGCCGGCGACCCGGGTTCGATTCCCGCCCCGTGGTCCTTTCCGGATCCCACCCTGACTCTCTCACCCATTCACCTCCTGTCATTCTCCACTGTCCTATAACATTAAAGGCATAAAAGCCCCAAAAATATACTTGAAAAAGCAACTGCAACTGCACTCTAGTGACTGTTCAAAAATGAAAAAGCCTTTTCTAGGACAAGTTTGAATTGTACAGAACGCGTCACACGCCGCGTGGTCCATATATAGCTTTAGCTGACACCGCTTTCTTTTGTCACTCAAAAACACTTCTAAAGGACTGTGGCGTTTGTTTTTAAAATATCTCTAAAGGACGCGGTCACTGTTTCTTCAAACTCTAATTAAGCCGGCGGGTTTTTTTGTAAACCGTATCACACGACAACAGATGCTTAAAAGACACCAGGGAGGAGTTAGACAAGAACAAATGTGTTTTTTTGTAAGATGTTACGCTTCAAACGATGTCTCAGTTGTAAACCTCATTTGCAACATAGGAGTATGTGATGGTATTGTACTGTGTGGAGATTTGTTTGCCTGATTTGATTTGCATGGCATTTAGGATGC